>NW_020271753.1:606185-717174 GCF_003268045.1 Sipha flava | reverse complement strand
GTGTGTCGAAAATATCAAGAGAAAAAAAAAGATGACGGATTTTTTCGTTATTAGCAAGCATTTTAGAGTATAACCACGGGAGGTATACAGTGAATACATAATATGTATATTATGCATATTATGCGCTTAATAAATGGCCTCTATTCAACTGAAGTGTATTATATTATGCACAAAAAACGATGTATATCTGTTTATAATATAATTTTTAAACAAACAAATAAATATTAGAAAAATATATTTCGAAAGTATATAATTTTAATAATTACCAATATTTGTATTTAAACTGATAATTATTATAATTATTATTATTATTAAAATAATTAAATACATAACGATATCAGACGCTAACAAGATATTTCATTTATTTCAATCTAGATTTGTAATTGATTAATGTCAACTATTTTTGTATAATCGTTTTGTTATACGTATATTAGAAATCAATACTTATGTGCCTGCACTGGCGCATATGAGATCAACAGGCGACTGCAAACATTGCTAATCATTTTACTACCGACATTCAACTTAGTACAACACGAATACTATACATTAACAAACAATTTTCCACCCAGTCTGAATGGTTAAAAGCGAATCAAACGGAGCGTTAAAAGTTCAGACATTCCGAACTCGAACGTGAAGTTATAAATTGTATTTGTTAATTTACGAACGACTAAGGTCGAAGAAGTTCAACAAATAGTTTATATGTATCTAGGGGATTTTTAACGCTAATTTGTTGTACCAGTGCAAAACTATATTTTTTCATGCGTAAGGACACGTACATTTTAGGGAATCCAGACGTGTCGAGGAAATGGTTAGGTTAGGAAAAACTGTGATATTAACTGGAAATATTGCGGACCGGCAGGAAGGGTAGTCAGCCATGCCCACCTGGACCCTTCAGAAATCGTATATTTGGGCCTAGAGCTATGTGTTTGTTATTGTAACACGAATCGCTTGTTTGCTAGTTTGTACGATTTATACCTATTATACACTTCGACGCAGGCGTATGGGTGCGATACTGGACGATAACAGCGAAAACGGAGAGCAGGTTACTCTCTTTCGAGAATAAGGTATTGATGGTGCGTTATATGATGACGAATTGAGTTGCTGGCGAAGAAGTACAAACGTCGAAATCCGAGAAATTACACAAAGCACGAATATAACTAATTTAATAAAGGCACAACGATTGCAATAGTTCGGACACGCTATGCGAAGGGATGAAGCAAAGGCTGAGAGCAACCATAGAATACCAATCTAGTGGGAAAAGACCGAGGGGTAGACCAAGGAAGCGATAGTTCGACGGGGTAAGCCAGGATCTAAGAACACTAGACGTAGAAGACTGAGAAGAAATTATCCAGAATAGAAAAAGATGGAAGGTTTTGACTGTGGCGGGGAAGACTCTTGGAGAATCATAAATCCAAGAAGAAGAAGATACCCCTCGGCGTATCAGCTCGGCCCTGATTAAATGTAATACGTATTTTCGCATTTTTTTTAAACGAATAACCGAATCAATTTTATCGGAGTCGCAACGATTATTCGTGGCAAGATTAACTCGCCGATCATTCGTTGGCACCTCGGTCGTAGTCGATTACGGTGGGTCATCAAAAATAACTCGAATCGGTACCGTTGACGTTTACTTGTGTTCGGTTCACGGTTTCTAATCCGAGGCGTACATTTATGGTGCACGCGCGCGGGGGGACGGATAATACCGAATTGGTAAACGAATCTAATACGTGTACGTTTGAATAAACGATCGTCACAGACGTCCCCTATGACGGCGCGTCTGTAATACGAACGTTAAACGAAGTTAATGCGCGGGCGCGCGCGTGTGGTGTTCACGACACAATATGCTTTGCGTCGGCGAGCACACGAATATACGTGTGAGTGCACTCGTGGGAATCGATCGCAGCGGCGTTTATCAATACAACAACAACAATAATAAAAATTTAATCGCCGTCGCGCGGTACGGTGTACGCGCGCAACGCAACGCACGGGCGCGCGTCAAAGTACCCGAAAAACCGTCGCGCGTGTGACCGCCGGACGCGGATCTTCTGCCACCGGAGGGTGAAACCGATTATTTCCACCGCCCTCGGGCGTGAGTGCGTACGTAGAGGGTGTGCGCGTTCGTAGAGGGTGTGTGTTTGCGCGGCCTTTCGGACTTTTGCCGGCGAGACGAGATCCCGAACCCGACGACCGTGGGATACTTTTGTTTGTGCAGCGAAAACGTAAAGGCGCGTGCGACCGGTACCGCGGTAGAAACCGTGGAACCCGCGACACTACTGCGGGGGACAGGACGGGGGTATAACCGTGATAACCGCGCGAGCCCGTATTCCCACCAGCCCCCGTCCGCCGCTGGGAAAACGCACCACCGTGGCCACCGCTTTGTATATTTACGGTACACATATATAGACGTATACCGTCTGCGACAAGAGTAATTTATATAACGACCGAAATGCGTCGATGCGGGAAAAGAAAACAAGAAGAAACAGGGATAACGCGGGGTTCGGATGAAATACAGGAGTGACCGATATCGATGACCATTTATAGAGATAGGTTGTATTAGCGTTGTACAGCGTGAATTTCATTATTGATTTCGAGTTTCGACGACGGAAAAGTTCGATTTCATCAAGAACCGATGTCTCGTATAAATGTTGCCGTTTCCGTTATAATTTTTTGCCGGATTCTTTCAAATGTCATGGAATTTAAAAAATAACCTCTTGAAAGTACCAACTACCCGGACAATATTTGTTATCGAAAATCCTTGTTTTGGCTATCGTAGTAGTCGGACACGAACAATAATAATATAAACAGTAAACGTCGAATAAACGTTTAAGTAAATAAATACTATTCCTGTTTCTGCACCTCACGCGCACGACTTAACTTGTGTTTTTATATCTAATGAAGTCATAAAAATGAAAAAATACGTTTCGGCGTGGTTAGAGATATATATGTTTCAATCACACTCTTACTACGTCCTGACCTGTTTTAACGATGAATATTATGCTGGTGCATCGAAATCGGTTACAGTCGATTTCCGCAGCACACGGTGTATGCTGTTTATTAAACACGATGTATCCTCGTTCCGTTAACTCAACGTCCGTGAAACTTACAAACGTCAAACAGCGGTACCCCTATTTAATGTTCAACATTATATTGTTGTCGTCGATGCTGCGCACCCCAAAAGCGTCATCTATTCGGTGTGCTTGTATGCGCACGTGTAACCGAGGGGGTCGGTCACGATGACACGCTGCAGGTCCGTTTGGTATAATATTATCGTGGTGTGTACACGCGTGTGCAGTGTATATGTGATCCGGGCAAAAGTGTGGGAACGCTGTTTACTCGTGTCCGCGCAGGCGACGACCGTCGCGGTGGGCTGCTGCGTACATTTAGATGCAGGTGGCGGTGGACACTTTTAAGCAGGACGAATTAATCCCGAAATCAGGCGACCGTGGGATCCTGGAATATATCGTGAAACAAAGTACGAACGATAACCGTAGGCCGATGTTTTCGAATCGGAATACAATTTTCAAGTTCAACGTCAACCGAATTTTTTTTTATAATATACCCGTTACACGACCATTGGACGAACCTTATTGCACGTAAATTATTTGTCTATAGGCAGCAGATGCAACCATTATTCTCGCGTACAATGTGTCATCATCATCTGTTGATAATTGTTTTATTCAATGTACAGCGAAAATACATAATATTATAAAATAGTATAAAAAATGTAATTGAACGTAACTGTACACTATCGTTCTACCATAAATGTATCCATTTCGTTTTTAATATTTCTATCGATCAATGAAATCGAATGCAACGCGTTGTGCTTTAAAAAATATTCTACGGGATTTAAAGTACTTACCTTGTGAGTACTACAAATCAGCCAACAGAACCAACATTCGCGTTGTTGTTGTTACCACGAGGCTGAACAGGGAATATAGATTAAAATCGATAATATTTATAGAAAATATATGGATATTCGTGAATTCAAGTGATATTATGTGTATCGGCCGATTCACTAATGTTTGATTAGCGCTCAGGTATAAAATTAAACTTGCGGCGTTCGCAAGGTTATGTATGGCAGGAAGAGTGAA
Source organism: Sipha flava (assembly GCF_003268045.1). Taxonomy (NCBI): domain Eukaryota; kingdom Metazoa; phylum Arthropoda; class Insecta; order Hemiptera; family Aphididae; genus Sipha; species Sipha flava. The sequence continues at coordinate 713,083 of NW_020271753.1, read as the reverse complement.
ATCATCATAGGGCGAAATTTTTATCTCTGACCTATTGACACGAATATATGTGTGTTTAAATTTACGAGCTAATACGATAACTATAATACTAATGACGATAACCGTAGATACGTGTAAAATACTATGATGGTCCTCGTATTTCGACGCACTAAACGAAATGACATCGGTAATTTATGGATCGAATTATATCAACTATTGTACGCGTATAATTAATTGTGCATGCGCTCCAACGCATACCTTATCGTGGCTCAATTGAAAATAATAATTTTCAAAGTATATTCCAACGCACCTTGCGACTGTACCTATACGCACATGACACGTACGGTATAATATAGTCACCTACCAGACGACGTGACGTATGGAAAGACGAAGGAATTATTGTCCGTCGCGGAGCGATAGCTGCACTCGCACAGTCACGTAGTCGTTTTTAATTCGAAACGACAAAAAAAAAAAACAATACCATTATCAGACCGTCCGACGGACATTAAATCCATGTCGTAGACAATCCTAACATTAGCTTTCGTCATCGATTTCACTCGTGTCAAAAATGATATCGCGATTCACCGCGTGCTATTATGATTCTCTCGTCGTGCGATATCGTTGTATTAGATTTTGTACCGTATACGTATACGTGTACGGTTTTTATTTTTATTTTTTCGACTTTGTATTTTTCAGGGGCGTGTTTTTGGAGGAGGGCGAAGAGACGATCGCCCTCCTCCTGAATCCGTATTTAAGGAATCGATTATATATGAGATATACATTTCAAATTTTTTTAATGTGGACCATTTTATAACGAAATCAAATTACGTGTGGCTGTGAATACTGAATTGAGCTTTTTTTCGGGTCCATAATTAGTGAAAAATCAAATAAAACACAAGCGTAACTTTCAAAACACAGACAGGTGTTAATAAAGAACTACACAAAAGTCGATTCTAAGTGCATCCGGCATTACATTAAAAAAAAACCCACAAATATTAAGGATTCACAAGATTTAAATATTACTAAAAATTTTACTTGTAAATTTTGAGCCTGAATTTAAGTCTGAAGAAAAATTTGAGTCGCCCCCTCCTAGAAATAAGTTTAAATATGCCCCTGGTATTTCTCTATATTAAGTATGTCGTAAATGTATAATTTATAGAAGCGAAAAGGCAGAACCGCATGGAACTAAAGAAATATTTCATATCAGACAAATTATCAGTTTATTCAGTACACATTTAGTGTCCACGTTTCATAGAGTCATGGCACCGATTATGAAAGTTAATTTTCGTATATCAGTTTTGATACATCCAACGTAACAGTGAATGCACCCACGTGTGTTACGGGATACACCGATTAAATATCTTATAGAATTATTAAACTTCGTACTATGATTGTTGTTTTATAATGGAACACTCATTTATGTGAACGTTTCAATTTTAATGTTAAAAAATATATGGTCCATCTCTTGCAATTAAATTTCAATTACACACAATTTACCGATTCATGTATAAATATTCCTTTGCAGGGTTCAAATTGAATTTAATCTTATTTTATAAAACTAAAGCAGTTTTCCTTCAACCGTGTTCGATTTATACGTTTTTGTATTTTATTACGTATTGGTATTATATTAAAATAATTTCAATCACAGAAATGCATGTCAATTTTAAATTCGGTTAATTATTAAATTTCATAATTATATTAATATTAATATATTTTTATTAATTATATATTTAATTTATTAATTATATTAATATAGAAAATGATGAGGATACAATAGTAATATATTTATAAATATCTAATCAGTTATAATTGAATATAAATGTGATTTTTTTCAGGTATGCTAAAAAATGAAATAACAATTTTTACAAAAGTTAAATATAAGTTAACTAAATTATATTCAATAATGTTAATGATTTTTATAAAGAACATCAAAACATATCGAATCAATTTTATCTCACTAAAACAAGCTTTCAATGTACGAAAACAAAGCGAATGATTATATGAAAACTACACTCGGAATTTGATATTTTGACCTGTTTAAAATGCCTCGAGTATCCACTTTCCAATCGATAAAGGTGTATTTTAGAGAGTAATAAGACTAACTTTTACAACACAAAAATTGTTTTATATGAAAAAATATATTTGTATAAAAATACCAACAATTTCATAGCTTCGTTCAGCTCAAAATTTAAAATAATAAATTTGAATTTACATTTTCTCAATATAAATATAATTTAATATAGTTTTATTTAGCTTGAGCATAAGTATTCTATAGTGATAATATATTAAAAATCAAAAAATGTATTTCGTTTCTTTTATAAAATAAACCTGAGCACGAATTACCATACTTGTAGAACTTTTAAGTTTAATCGATGACTGAATTGGAGTATCTTTGAATATTTTATAAGTCACGTAACTTAAATCCCATAAAATCGAGTGAAGTGGTGTTACCAAGAGGGCGTATTTTTTCAGTCATTCTTTGCCAACATTATCATTTTCTTTGGAAAAATTACACAAGAAAAACCTTTTTAAATATCGAGATAATACTGCCGTGGAAAATTTCTCTAAAAAAATTCACAAAACAAATTATTCAAACTTTAAATAGTTTATGTTTAAAACACTTAAGGCTTTTACTTAAAAAAAATATTAAAAAATATTACAGTTACAGACGAAATATTATCAAACGAAAATATAATATATATATATATATATAATATTAATGTAATATTTTTAATAAAAACGGTATTCAAGTTCATTTCTAAGAAAATATTTTATATCAAAAGAAGTTCAAGAAATAAATAAAAAGATGAAATTAAAAATGTTTACCGAAAGAAAAATCTGATTTTTGAATTGTATATTTCGCTCTGTAAAATATTGAAGAGTATACATATATATTACAGTATTATATTATGTACTACCTAGAGCTATAGGATAATACCACATAATGAAGTGTGGCTTATAAGTTATAACTATATAACCGATTAATAAAATGAATAGGTTTTAATTTCTTTATCAATAGTTACAAAATTATATACTTGTTTTTAATTATAGTATTTTAACAATTACATGCAAAAGTTAGTCATTAATACAATTTATTAGTTATTTAGACCTTTAAATTTAAATATTATTTTTATTTTTTCACCTATATTAGAATTAATTTAATTTTAACCCACTGAACTGTATGTATTATAATACAAGTGGAAATTGCATTTTTTGGCATAATTTTTGATTTTTACTCTGTAAAGTTTCGTCTAACTTTCAGAGCATCATGGTGTGCACAAAATGATTATTATGATTATTCAGCATCACTGCAATAGTATACTAGCTTATTTGTGTTGCGTAACCCAAATAAATCAAATAAATATTTGCTATTTCTATTATATAACTTTCTCAATATAAACTATTGACACAAACGTTTTATTTACACTGTGAATCAAATTTTTACGATTCACTCCATTTGAAAGCTCCGGCTAAAATCAATAGAAAGCCACATCAAACGTTTTAATTAATCGATTTTTCGGTGTTTTCTAGCGTTTAAATATTAATATTATTGTACTCATGATCAGTTTTAAAAGTTTATTTGTTTTTCCTACAATGTATATATGCTATATATCATGTATTATAACATGCTTGGTTATTCTTTGGTCATGTGGTTTCTGAAGGATATTGGAATTATTTTCGGGAGGAGTAATTATAGTCGATTAAAATATCGATTTGATTTATGGCCGAATTTTTATCGGAAATTTACTTGATCAATTTTGGAAAACTGATTGAAGAGCCAACGTTTGGGGATGGAGACCGAAGAAAAAATTGGTTTGATGAAATTCATGGTGACACAAGGGTAAGCTGATATGTGTAAACGTGGGAGACCGGACCGTGTAAAGATGTCGGCCGCAAGGATATAGAAGAAAGAGAAACTAAAGTCTTATCTATACTAAGATATTTAATTACTTCGTTTGTACATCCAAAAGAACATTCGTGTACGGGCGCCCATTGACAGTGCTGCATAGTTTATAGAATGAAACAAAGTTATCTCTTTCGATACCAGTATAAACTGAAGCGTTGTCGTTTATCAACCGCATTAGTATTTTTACTACGGTTCGCGATGTTTAAGAATACCGTTGGATGGTTTGCGCGGAATTATTTCGCATTCCGATCGGCAAACGTGAAACGACGCCTCCCGACAATGAGCTCGTCGATCACGCACGAACCACTTTATTGTTCAAACAATGTACATCGACGAGTATAATAACGGTGGAAATCAGATTTCGTCGTTGTAGTGATTGTTGTGCAGGACACTACGATCGGTACCACATTAATTATTTAACGACGTAGCACGTTCGTTGTTATATTGAGACGTAATGGTGAGAGAAATAGGTAATTTGAATAATTTAACACTTGCATTTTAACAATTATAAAAATTACTATTTTATTAATTTGCTACAAGAAAAATAACGAACAGTTTATTCTGGGTAAAGAATTACGTACTCGCGGCGATGTGGCCGAACAATGTTCACGACGAGTAATAATTTATTTATAAGGGAAAATGGCCAGTCTAATACTGTCTATCATAACTATCTATCTACTCCTGATTAATGCTAAATTCTCAACCCGTATTCATAGAAGTTCCAACGACGTAAAAGTGGCGTAATTCTAATATACTTCCTTTTACTGTCGATTTAGCATATTATGTTAAGAGGTGAAAACTTGTTTTCACCTTTGCTCTGGATTTCCTGCGAATAGACATATTTATTAATATTTATACAAAATTATATTGATTATTAAATTATGCTGAGCCTTGGGCTTACTACATCGTGAAAGGCTGATGAAAATAAAACTATTGATCCCAAACGTGCCGGCACATCGGAAGAACGCTGCGCGAAACAGAAAAAAGCGATTTCGACGATTTCGAAAGCTTTGCGGCGCGCAGCACGCGTACGATATCCGTCACGATACGTTACTCGCGGTACGCGATCACTGTTGAGCCGGTTCCACGCGACTCGTGTACATGACGAGCATCGTAATCGCGTACGTTCGCCGAACATTTTGACTTGACGATTTGACACTTGTCGATTATTAACAGTTTCTATGGCTCGTTTACCGACAACCGATGGGCATCCCTCGACGAGTAAAACCGATCACAGCACTCGACGATAAAACAACACACGACTCGTAAAGCATCACGACGATCGTTCGTCGAGCACACGATTCGTGCGGGACCGGTATTTACCGTTTGGGTAATGATAGACATTGTTTTCGCGGAGGAAATCTTCGCGGTTCCGCGGAACACGGTGCGTGTGAAGGGACTGGGGGAGGGGGATGGGAGTTGATCGCGAGTTACGAATCCTATTGATTCCGTACGGGTTCTAAGAACAAGAGCCGCCCGTGTTTTGACGTTATCGCACGACCGCAAGAACAAGACCGCATTTTTACGCGCGTGCGCACGTACACACACACACACACGCACGCACAGTTTTACATTGTAAATACGCGTATTGTACGCCGCGCACGCCGTGCATACGTGTGCATTGCGACCGGGCGGGCGCGTGTTCGTCCGTTGTGTTTTTCGAGAGCGTCCAGGTGAAAACGGTGCCGCACACCCCCGTCACCCCGCGGGCGCGCGCGCACACGCACAACTCGAGGGGGCAACACGAGCCGGAGCAGCCGCCCTGTCTCGCCTGTACACGCTTTCCGCCGAGATTTCCGCTGACGACGGCATAATACGCGGGGGGCGGTGGTGGTGAGGCAGCCGCACGCGCCACGTGCCGCCCGGAGACTATCGCACCCCGCCGCCGCCGCCGTGACATATGCGCCGAGGATACATTTATAAAAATAACGTTTTTCAGCTGCCGACGTTTATATTGTCAACTGTAATACAATATTTTCCGTCCTTTGTGTGCGGGTCGTGGATATTATTATTTTTTTTTTCGTACACGCGTGCGTGCGCAGCGGCCCCGCTCCCCCTACCGCCATCACCTTCGTCCCTTCGGGTCGCGGCGAGAAACCTCGAACGCCGTCCGCACTGCGACGACCGGGGCACGTTTTTAAATGTCGCGCGCGCTCCGTTCCGTCGTCGTCGTTATTATTATATTTTCGTTTTGGGTCTGCCACCGGCACCAGCACCGGTGGATTCGATTAAACGCGCACAATGCCTAGGCGCGTGCACGGGGGCTGCGACTCGCGCGGACGGTACGTGTGCGCAGAACGCGAGGTGCAGCAGGTCCGCCGCATTGTTTCGCTTTCACCGGACGGATTCGTCCCCTCGGTCCTGGCGCTCGCGGTACAATGCGTCTTGCGCGCGTACCCACTGCCGGCCGCCACTGTTCAATATCCGCGATCACCGGTACGCGTTCGTTTACGCGGGCAAACGGTCCGCAAACGATCGGTTTTCTATTATTTATACCGATCCCCCACCGGGCTCCCCCCCCCCCCCCGTACGACTACCGTGCGTGGGGCGCGTTTACCCCTTTTTCTTTTTTTTTTTTTTTGTTTGTCCGCTATCATTTACACGTGTACCTGACGCGCTCCGCCGGGAACCGTACCCGTACGAAGAGTGCCACCGTGCGGACGTGCAAACGAATCGACGATTAGGTTGATCGAGAGGTCCTCCTGCGCAACGCGATTGTTTACCGATCGCCTTGTGTTTGTCTTGCTCCTCCGATCCATGACTGTTGTTATCAGTGTACGCAGGCTTTAGATACGATCGACGCGTGCGACGGCACAGAACGCCGAACTCAGAAGGTCGCGTTAGAGGCGTCAAAATTAGAATTAAATTTGATCAATCTTTAGCGACGCAAATTATCTACTATAGATAGAAAAAACATTTTCACGATGTTATTCAATATAAACTTGATTATTATTATATGTTATTATTAATTTGATTATCGCCATTTATTATTCTATCTATCTAAAAAGCTGATTTTTCCTAAAATATGTACAACTATAGATTATATTTTTCGTTATTACCTTCGACAAACAACCGACACAAAACATAGAACGTTTAACGTACATCACGTTCTGATCACTAAAATGCAATAAAACAATAAAAAAAAAACATCTATGTAGCCCGTAAAAATAATTGGGGCTGTGATCCGCTCGGTGTCCCTTACCTGGATAACCTTTGGTCCTGTGCACGCACACCATACGTACTCGTACGTTGCTATGCATATGCATTATTACGGTGTGTATAAAAAACAACAGTAAATACCGGCGACAGATGATAATATACGATCGGGCTGAATAACAGAACCCGCTACGTTTTTCATCGATCGCTGTCACCTGTTGTTGAAACGACCCTGTAGTGTAACAAACGCGTCTGGCGTGCCCGGGGAATAGTACACGTACGCAATGCCAGCAATTCTGTTCGAGATCTATAACCGCGAACATTTCAATGAACACGCTTACATAAAAACAAAAAAAAAAAAATGAATAATTAGTTGCTGGTACCATACTGCGGGTCTGAGCGGGGGCGTATTTAAATGTTTTTTACGTGTAAATCTGTGAAAAATTGTAGCTTTAAATAACTAAAATAATATACCGCACTAACTGAATCATCATTTAACTACCTATTATAAAATATATATATTTATTAGGTAAGTAAAACAAATTCTATTTAAATACTAAAACATAATTGATAACAAAATCAATTCTTCAAATTTGCTGCTGTGAGGCATGTGCCTTAGTGCTCGTACATAATTACGCCACGGGGTCTGAGTGCTGAACTACTTTGTTACGTCGTAGGTAATCGTATTATATTTGTTAATTCTATTAAAAACCAATAATAAAATTATAAAATATAATGACATTAAAGAAAAAAAACGATTCTAAGCTAAGGGCGGTGAACAAAATATTTTATCTTGTACTATATTTGTAACTCAAAGGTCAAATTTATCACATTGTCATCGTTGTTGAGATAAGATAATTTAAATGTATAGATATGGTTATAATATGATTATTATCTAGGTTCGGATACTGATGTTAAATATTTTAAGTAAATAATAATGAAAAACAGTAAATCATACTTAAAAGATAAGTCAAAATGTGTGCCTTGTAATTTACTAACTTGCCTCGTATTGATTTATTGATTATAATATTAAGGATTAATAATTTTCTATGACAGTTTTCCATAGTGATTTATTTTTACTACAAGTCTCAACTGTACTGTATATAACATAATAAATGAAATAATTTGTACGTTTACAATCGTAAATCGCAATGCATAAAATGATGTACCTACATTTTTTTCATGAAAATCCGTACAAAAAATGCACTAAAAAATAATGGTCACATTGCCGTGGTGGAGATGCATGCAAATTTTTACCACACTAACTGCGGGCTTCCGAGTCTTCTAAACAAGCGTTGAAATCATTAGGTAGTCGACGTAGTGTAGGTATTACGCAGAGTTGCCATATAACGATTATGTACACGTTTTGTAAATTCCGCATACACATATAGACGATAAAGTGACCACACGTGGGTCACGTAATCCCACTGCAGTAAACACACCCGTCTGTGGTATTAATGGAACGTACCCGTGTTACTGCAGACGAAAAACTAATAAATTATAAATATTAAAACGAATTCCAAACGTTAATTACCGTGAACTCTGGCGAATCGAACTTATCCTGAAAAAAACCAAAACATTATGATCATCATTATTGTTGCTACAGAAATTATTTTTATCTTCGAATATACGAAAGTGAGTTGCGTTAGTTTGTTGTCCGCCTTGAATATTGTTTTTAGTGTAATTTTTTTTTTTTTTTTTGTACGCGACCGATTGTTAACGGTTTGTAAACCTATAACTTTCCCGAGGAAATGATATAGTATTTTTCAAGTACCAAAATACATAATTTATCATTCCAAATTAACTATAGTGAAAATATAATATCATTCAAATCGCGTGACCAGGATTTCTTTTCTGTTTTTTTTTTTTTCATCCACAGTTAAATGTTTTGTAAAATATTTAAGTGTACTTAATTGCAATAAACATATAAAAATATATTTTTTTTATGTATAAATCGTTTTTTGACTCAAATAAATTAAAGGAAAATAAAATGTGTTATAATTAATTAACCAAAATCAATGTTGGTACCGCTCATAAGCAACAAATGACCGTATACACGACTACAAAACTGCAGCATACAGAACACATCCCTCTCCCACGCATATAAATTACCTTTACAACTATTGTATTTTAATTAAATATGATTTTGACCCAATGTACAGTAGTATGTAGTATGAGTATTTCAGTAAGAGTGAGACGGAAATAGGTAAGATAACAACAGAAATAAAGAGTGAGTGTTGACTAGTAACATTAATTGGTCGATTGGATTATCCTGACTAGAATTAGTAAAGTGTTTAGAAGTAGAAAATAGAGCAATAGAGCCGGTTGGACGTGGAGGAACATGAAAGTTTACTAGAGAAAAGAGTGACGGGACATCAGTAGAATTGCCTATATGATCAAGAAAGAACCTTATGCTACTATCAGTCAGAGTTAACAGATCTAGTTCATGATGAGTAGTAGTAATAATAATAATAATAATAATAATAATGCAAATACGTGGACATAATATTATGTGGGTAATTGGAGATATTTTTGCTGAAGTTATCACGCGAATCGTGGTAAATTCTATTTGTGTTCCGTAGACCGGAGACTATTGAACTTTGTTGGGGTTAAGATTGGCTTAGAAAAAATTGTTTTTTATTTTTTTTAAACGACCGACTTTCAAGTAGGTAGTACACAATCAACGTTAAACCACTCCTGTAAATGACATAACTGACGAGGGTATCTGCAGTAGTGCCGACGGCGTCGATAAATTAATTATAAATCTGATTGTATATGCACACACATACACTAACATATTATTAACATATGCCGCCGTCGCGCCGCCACTGCTCCGAAAATAATCTATCGTCCAAATAATAACGTTACTGCGAGATGACAGCGGGTATGTGTGCGGGAGATCACGGTATATTATTTGAACTTAATTCAAAGTTATCCGAGAGGAAAATATTCAATCACCACGAAAATTGCAATTCAGACTCAAATTCGACATGGCATTTCATATCCTGATCAGTGTATGGAGCAGTATACCGACACCAAGTTTCGCGTGTGTAAGTTTGAATGTAGATGTGTAAATGTGTTTACGAGAGAAAGGAAATTAACGAGGTATTTTATATTAATTGCAGTTTTTTTTTTGTCATTTAATTGCTTCTTTTGTACTCGTATGTGATAGCTAGTTATAAAATATAATCAAATATTTAGAATCTTTTCCACATCATTCAGTTCCACAAAAATATCATGTGTAGGCTTTTTTGTAAGCTGTGCCTTTGCAGTAGGTTATTAGAGTTTGGGTATGCTTCTGTATGTTTTATTTGAACAATATGCTTGTTAATTTTATTATTTACTATTTTCCAAATTTACCGATAGCAATTTAAATTTTAAATTTCAGAATATATATGTTATGCGATGTTATGAAAGATTATCAAAATACTACATATGGGTAAAGTTAAAGAACAAGATTGTTTACGTACAGTTTATGTACATGTTTACGTACAATCATCTACGACTACTTATAGCTAATCGGGAACTTATATTATGTAAAATAGGTGACCAAAGAGATAACAAAACATATTTAAATAATTTATATGTTGTTTATTGGCTGTCAATGTTTTGAAAATATTTGATTTTTAAATGTTCTAGTTTACAAAACGTATTGGTATTTTAAACTTAATTCTTTAGTAAATTCTAATTCTAATCTAGTTTAATTATAAATCGGTAATAAAAAATAATAAAAAAGTAATAAGGTTATCCAAAACCCAAATCATGTGTAATATGAATGTTTATATTATAGACATATAGTAAGTAATTCGGTAAACCGGTTTTTATAGTATTTTTTGTATTTGTAACACCTTTAAGTATTGACTTCAGATATGGTTAGTTTTTTTTAAGAATTCTATTGCCGTGTATATTGTTTATTAATTAGGTAAACGAGTTTAAAAACAATTTGTTATATATACTGATTTATGTTTCCATAAAAAAACCCTTATAAATTACACACATTTGTACATCGTTCATAAAATAAAATATATTAACAAAAATATTAATTTATCGTCTTAAACACGACAAATCTTCTTTGATGCTTTTCTGTCAAAACAATTATTGTAATTTGAATTTTTACTGAAATTAAACTTAACAAGTTCTTAAATTATTAATTAACTTTATTTTAATTTGCATGATATTGTTACATTCAAGAATTCTCTGTACGACGAATTGCCAAACTTAAAACCGATGAATTTTCTTCACAATTACGGTACACAAATCTTTTGCTCTATTAAATCAATAACGCTAAAATGTTTGCAGGTATAATAATTGCAATCGTAAACGCATTAAAAAGGTAATAATTGCATCGTTTCAAAAAAGAACCGTAATGGTTTTCAAAGAAAAAAAATCGAATATTCCTATATTCTTTGTAAATATAACTCTTTTTTCTTAAAAAAAAAAAGAAAGAGGCTTAGGGTTATTTTTTATTAAAAAAAAAAAATCCACCGGGCTTTATCGCCGACGGCCAGTGATTTTTTCGGCGTTTTCACTTATAATTCGAATTCATATCTATACACACACGGTTTATGTGGTATGCGTTGTGGGTAAGAGATCCGCTGACGTGTGCAACGTACTTATCGAAAACGCCTAGTGCCCAATTTAAATAATGTATACATACCGCACATGTTGTGTGTACGCGTTACGATGATGTATTGGACGTTCGGGCGCGTGCGCGTGCTTACACATTTACATATATTTTATTATTATTATATACGGACGTCGGACGTGAAAAATCGGGTCGAATCGCCCTAAATATTACAGTGTTTGACACGGTAATGACTACCTTTGACATGTACTCGCGCGCGCTCACGTGTGGGGCCATCTGCCGCGAATGAAAATTTAATAGATAACGTGCGCTGTCGTTTATTGAAATACGTAAGAAGAAAAAAAACACGTAAAAAAATTACCGCAACAACTGCGCGAGCACATAAAACACTATTATTTATTTTTCGTCGCCCGGCCGTATCGCGGCGCGACCACTCCGGAGGTGGAGAAATAAGTAATAATAACAATAGGTGTGTGTGTGTATATAATAACGGTACAAAGGCGGACGAAGAAAAATAGGTGTTTAAATGTCGCGCACCGCAACCAGGTGCCGACATCATCCCCCACCCCCGAGGGCGCAGCGGTGTTGCAGCGATTTAACAAGAAGCGTTACAGCAACAACAACAATAATAATAACGTAATAACGATTAACTCTTTTCCTCTCTCTCTCTCGCTCTCCGATCCGTTTAGATACCCTTCCGACGTGTATATAATAATTCGACGTTAGGTATCGGTGACGACGTGTCAAATGTGGGCCGGACGCGTTACACACCCGTACCGTAATAACGTATTGGTTACGTTATAGTATTATTATTATTATTATACGTTACCGCTCGATGTATTTTTACGTAGGTACACACATGTACCGTGTAAACGGTGTTGAAGAACGAGTATTCGCCGGCGCTACTACAAACGATCGACACAGATCGACGGCGTACAACACGTGTGCGCGATAAACGTACACTTACATCACCATTACACGCGGTATCACCGGAGCGCCTGCCACGGCGGTAAGTACTTATCGTTTACTATTACTTACGGTGTACTTGTTTACGAATGATTTACGTGCACGGGGCCCGGTGCGAGGGGTGCGCTTCTCGGTCGCCTTCCCCTCCGCCGGACGGCGGCACACCGTATGGCGGGTAATAACAACGCCGTCCGACGGTCGTTTAGAGGTACGAATAAAAAACGTCGCGAGGTTACGGTGCGGTGCACACGTGCGCGGTAATAACACGCGCCCGATGAAGATGAACCCGTAATAGGTGTCTCTCCAATGCGGGGCGGCGTCCCGATGAAGTTATGCCGTCGTTATGTATCTATCGTTCAGATACCTGCCGATGTAACACGCGGGGGTAACAACTACCCCTAGGTGTTAGGGGCGTGCGCGCATGGGCCGCGCGATCGTAATTTGGCGAAAACCGTTACCGGCTTTGTAATTAATTCCGTTGATTCCGCCGCCGCTGCTGAACCGAAGTATCGCTCGCGCACATTGCGAGCGGGGTGTTCGCACCGTCGCGGTCGCTCGTAAATTACTCTTACGGTTTTTATCATCATTGTTATTACATCTCTTCTTTATTGCTTTCGTACGGCCGGCTCGTGCACGCGCGTACGGTATAAATATCATGTACGTTGTTTCGACTAGGACCGTATGCTCTTCGAAATTATTTCGCACCCTTCTTGTTATAATTGATTTTATAGCCGGCGGCAAGCGATATATTGCATACACGCGCACACGCACGTTCAATGTTTTCGGTCGAAAGTTCAGTCCCTGCCGTCCACGCGTTGATGAAAATAGACATTTCAATATCGGGAACCGTTGCCTTCGACAAAACGTAATTCGATTAAATTTTAAAAACTGCGGACGATTCATGTTTCATCTCAACGGTAATTATTGCTTATCCCCGGATAGATTGACGTCCTAGACAGCCAATCTGATACGTGTACGTGTGGTCTGTGTACGGCTTAAGCTCTAACACCGCAAGTTTTTTTTTTTTTTTTGTTTATTCGCGTGACACGTTCGGAGATTATTCCACGAACAAAAAGTATTAACGCTCATACAATGTGATAAAACACTGTAATTTCAGACCAGAAAAGAATTATTGTCGAACATGCTATAATATAGTGCGGTTTGGTATGACAGATTTTCGAAGAATAAGAATACATAAATCGGTTACAAATATAAGCGAAATAAAATTTTAATTTCAAAATGTATTTTTTAACGAATTACGTACGATTTTTTTGACGTCTGTATATTTAACTGGTCGTACAGTGACTCATGAAACTCGCAACTTAACAGCATATCACTATTATCTATTATCATCTACCCTGTAAAAAATGGATACCGGTTACAAAGAAGCTGAACGTTTTGGATTATCGCTCAGCACGAAACACAAGCGATAGTATATTAATTTGTTTATAAAATAAAAGTTTTCGATAACATCGTGTAAATAACAAGAGCATAAACATTAATATAAAAATGGACGACATTTTTATGTTACTCGTAAACCATAGTGTTGAACAAATAAAAAATAAAACATCAGTACAAATAAATTATGTTATTTAGATTTTAATCTTAAGATTATAACAGCATGTGTTATCACCTTGAAAATATAATATAGACAAAATAAATAAACTGTTTCTGTTTTGCCCTATTTACTTTTCTTCATTATATTACTACAATACGAGTAGATACATATTTATTATCTAGATTATTAGTCGTAATTCATTGTATACGGTCGTAATATTATTTTTGTGATACAAGGAAAACAGAGTAAATCGACGGCACATTCGAAAACTATATTACTATTTTAATATTCAAACCATTTGAACACAAATAATTTTCGTCTGAACTACATAATTTTGGATTCCGGATCACATACGTGTGTTTTAACGAATATGTTCTACAAGCATACGAATATTTTACATTCATTTTAAACAATGTGTTTCTTATTCAATACTGTAAAAAAGATCTTTTTAAACTACAAAATATTTATAAAAAAAATATTATTTTGATACTCATGATGTTCAGAATACTTAATTTATAATACCTACGACCAATACATATGCGTTCTTAATTTTTTTTTTTTGCAGTTACGTTAGGTACGTTAGTAAAAATAAAATAACCAACACATTTTAATAAATGTTGATTTATGATCAACCACGAACATAATATCAATTAAATTTTATTTACAAGCATATAGATAACATTTTAAAATCAGTTTAAAATAAAATCAACTATTCCGTTTCATTTTATTTTCGATGGATTAAATTACGTCATAATGAGCGACATTTATTAAATTTAGTCCGAGTTAAAATAGTGCATACCCTATTGGTTTCGAAAATAAAAATACAATTTAAGAAATATAAATTTATCCATAATAATTTAACCATATCAAAAATCTTAATATATTTTTAATACAAAAAATAACATAATTTAATATTAAAACCAATTTTTTCTAGTCTTAATAATAATTCATTAATTAAGACAATTATTATAGAATACCGTTTTGGAATTTAAATGGTTTATTAACTCAATATTTTAAATAAACAGCTATAACTTTACGATGGAAATGTATCTCTAATCACTCCTTAGAAACCTGCACGAATCTAAATAATAACATACAAATTAATACTGCACTGTTAGCGTGCGCGAGGGCAAATAAAATAAAATGTCAGATTTGTCACAGAATAAATTATATATGCAAGGTATTAGTGTGCACTACATTATTTAAACAGTTCGTGACCTTAATGTGTAAGACTCTTTTTTAAACATAAAATTGTGTACGAGCTGTTAATTTATAATCTTGATGATATTTCGACTGTTTGATTTTATTTAACAATGACATAGTTTTAGTACAAATAAAATCAATTTTTAATTCATTAAATTATACTTTATTTCAACCAATAATTTTAAATATTAAAATCGTTTTTATAAATATATAATTGGGTTTAAATTAATTTTAATAACTTTTAATAAGTCTTTTAGTCTATCTGGTCGGTTTTCTGTAATTTATAAGTATATTATTAATATAATATATTTGTTTAACCAATAATTTTTGCTCACAGAACTGATTACGCAATACAATATCGATATATTATAATAATTCTATACGGACAAAATGTGTCCATTTAAATGTTTCAACGCAGATTTATTGAGTAACACAATTGGGCAACGCGTTTTCGTTAATCACTGAAAGTAGTAAAAATTTTATAATTTTATATATGTATCTTTTTGCTGATGTACCATTAATTATTAGATATTTTATGTTTTAATATGTTTATTTCGCATCTGAATAGCTTATATGATGTCTATTTTTTTTATACGTTCTAGAAATAGAACTTAAAAATGCACAATTTCTCGCTCGCATAATTTTTTTGGTATTAAAAAAAAATCCGGTACATTTATGGTTTTTCATTCTATCGAAAGACATTGTTACCGACACGAATTTTTTTTGGAATTAAGAAAGAAAGTGACAATGTTATGGTACAAAACATCTATGCATAAATGCATATTGATTGCTCGCGAGGTCATGTTTGTACATAATTATGTTCGTCCCAACGGCTAGCCCATGTAATATTTAAGTGCTGGGTTCGAGTGACAAAATTATTTTCCCCGTTCGACCGATATCGATTGGATTTTATTATCAAAACAATCTTGTCTTCGAGAACAAATATGTATATACATATATATACGACTTAAACCGACCAAACTGTTCGGTTGTTGTATCCGTCGTCTCGAAGGATTAAGCGCGCGTTAATATTATTGTTATGCGTGGAACGTTTCCTTCGTTACTTACTCGGATGTGCACGTTCTACCAACGCGGGAGAGATGTGTTTAACGGTTTCCAACGCGAGGAATTGAAAAATTAAAAAAGTAAAATTAAAATTGATAAAACAACTATATTGTGGCTTTCGATCGCCGGCGTGCGTTTAACGGCGTACGCGATAATTACACGCGTTCCAAGTACACGGCTGTTGGCATTGGGCCTAGCATAATGCGTTCGAAACGAAGAGCAAGAACGTGCACGGTACAGCTTAAAACATAGTGTTGCGCCGAGAGACCATTAGCGTAACGCGGTCGTAAGACTTATTTAATAATGTACGTCCTGTCATTCGATCCTGGTGCAGGTAAAATACACACGCGCGCGCTTGCACGACGTGGCGTTGCACTTGCGTTCACGTCAGGGACGATACGTCTCTGTCACGTTGTTTCCTTGAAACGTCCATATACACTTAAACAATTATCGCTTATTAGTGTTGTCACTTTTCACCCGGCATCGGCCGACCGAAGACCGTTTTAATCACAGGAAAGTTGTCGAGTCCGCCGCCGACGTGAACAACATCCGATGTGTTCAGTTTAGCAATGAATTCTTTTATATTTTTTATCGTTCCTGTTGTTCTTGAACACGCTCCGTTTTAAAATTTCGATTTAAAGTCTTAGAAGGATTCCGTTCAAACTTATTGTTCTTCTGCGGAAGTATTAAGTTTTAATTGGATGTTTTATATTTTACTCTCGGCAAAATGAGCATTGTCAATGCAGTTATTTGATTGTAATGGTTACATAATAAATTGACAGTATATTTTCGTTGATGGTATTACATGTCGAATATAATTTAACATCTTTCCCGACTATTGTTCGCGTCATGTTGTTGTTCTTATGATTGTTCGTGACCAGTGTTACGATCCATAATGACAACCATATTCATACATTTAAGTGGTTGTATGCAATTAATAACACCCCTGAGGGAGAATTGCTTATCAAACAGATTGAGTTTAGTAGAAACATCTTTTAAAACGATGGATAAATCAAATTGAATTCGTTTTATCCACATTGAACTGGTTCAATTAATAGGTACTGGAAATATATTTTGGTTTTACAGAAGAAACACACTGAATACACTTCTTGTTCTATTTAAATGTACTTTTCGAAACATCTTGCATACAATGATTACTTTCTGTCTATTTACTGTAATAGTTATATTGTTGGGTAATAACTACAGAATATACATTCATTTATTGCTGTATACGAAGGACATTTTTTAAAAAACAGTTGGTACATGTAATGGGCCGTACACAAAGAATCTATTATAATTAGGTCATCTGACATTTCGTTAAGTTGTTTGTATTCTGAAATAATAGTCTTTAAAATATATGCTTGTTTTTGATATGTTTATGAAGTTATGCCATCTCTAATTGCATTAATAACCAATTTAAACAGCATGTTTGAACTATTTGTATAAAGCCATTCAGTATAAATGTCATTATCTATATATAAACCACACATTATTTTAACTATGCTATCAAATTTGCATGTATTTGTGATGTTATACAATCTATTATCGACTTTGATAATTCTTAGATCTGATATACTCCCTATTTTAGAAGTCCAATCGCTCTACTTTTGATATTGCTGGTATCGTTTGAGTATAATGTAGTTGGATCCTTGTTCAAGCACGTTTCATTTCTTTTTTTCTAACCGACTTGAAACCCTAATGCTTTCTTATTTTCAAGTAGAGCAGGATGATCAAACGATGTATCTAAAAAGTAGCTTGTGTGCATTTCATTCTTCAATTTTTAAAGTTGGATTCCTCGGTGTTGTGCATAAACAATGTGATTGAAAGCACAAACGAATGAGATAGTTTTGGTTTCGAATTTCCAAGGTGGGATGGGAAGGGCAAGGATACTGAGCCAGTGTAATTTCAATTTATACGACAAGACATGTATGCCATTTAACAGTCTACTGAATATTTTCAGTAAAATTAACTATCTTAATTACTGACCACCCGAACACGACGATTGGGACTCGCGGTTTACAACAATAATCAACGCGGTGGTTATCGTATTATAATTATTTTTTCTATAACCTCGGCGCGGTTTTCGTTATAACTGCGAAACGTGAGCTTCAAGAGCGTTAACCCTGGTACCAATATTCGGTTGCCGGGTAACGGATTATAAGATTACGGAAAGCCTATTGACCGCGCGTGAAAAGGTGACGGTCGATTGATGAACAGCGCAAACGGTGTATAGCGCACAAAACGGGTAGCCGTAAGATTATGTTTGTACGGGTCGTTGTGATCGTCGGACCGTCGGACGCGTGCACCGCAACGCCGCAGGTCGACGCGCGGACGATCGCGTACGTTTCGAGAACATAAAAAAAAAAGTTTAACCCCGATCGGCGGCAAAATCGGTGGGTACGCGAGCGCGGACTTCGGAACGCGCGTTTACGGTACGGTCCGAGATTACGCGACGCGTTCTCGACTCCACGACTTTCCGGTGCGCGCGCGCGTTTTCCCTTGTCTCGCGCACGTCGCGCGACGACCGCCGCGCCCGGGGGTTCGCCCCGGCCTAAGCCCCGGAGGAATGCGTTCGCGCGTCCGCAGCCCCGTTCCCCTCTCCACCGCGTCGTTTCACAAACGGTTTCCATGGGCGTTCTCGCGCGCGCGGCGCCGCTCCGTCCGCGTATCACCCCGTTCAATTATGGCGCATCACGTCCCGGACCGGCCGACACGTGGTCGCGGTGCGCGCCGCTCTTTATCGGCCGAAGATCGTGGCTAAGTAGGTTCGGGACGGATCTGTGCGCGCGGGCGCGAACGAGCCACCGGGGATTAGCGAGGCGGCTTCCCGAGATATTCAGTGACACGAACCCGACAAACGGACACGGAGAAGTGCATTTATTACTATATTATCAAACGTCAACGTCGTCTTCGTCGTCGCCGCCGGAATGCGATGGAAAGAAAAACTCGTAACCTGCATGTCCTGCACTCATAATCCTTCTCCCCTTACCGCGACCAGAGAGACATTGCCTACATTGTACAGCGCACAATACTAGAGAATCACCGTGAGACGTTCGTCGTTTCGTTGTCCGTCCGCATTGTAACGCTTTCGGTAATCGTTCGGGTTTTGTCTTTCGAACGCGGTCAAACGCGCACGATGACAACTCTGCAGCATAGCACACACACACGCACGCGGTACACGGCTGTATTATGTAGGAACTCCTCAGTCACAGCAGAGGTTGTCACCACCATGCCTGTTGATAAGAAGCTATCTCGTCGGATCGAGCAAAATCTAAACGTACATCTGAAAACAACACGTTATTATTACCGTTGACTGGCCGTCGCACCTGGCTTCAACCCTCGTTCCTCTAAACGGTTTCTACCTCTTGCAGTCGAGACGTTTTTTGAATCGAATTCAGAACCCCCGCCGAGGAACACCCGGACACCGTTCTCATTACTATCTCGTTCGGTACGATCTTTTTTCTTTTTTTGTCAGAGAGTTCACTGAACCTGTGGAGATAATATTGCGTACAAGCACATGCCAACACTCGTATACATCAGTGTACGTGTAGGGTTATTGTAACGGTGTGTGAAGTAATACGTACAACACATGCAAAACAATCGGTACACTTATTAGACGGTTATCAGAGCTATATGCATAAATTGCAAATACAATATCCACACATTGATTAAATTGTACTTTTCGTCTCAATTATTTCACCCTTTCACGTTCCCGTTTAGCGGGGCCTATTATTTTTTCGAAGAAATAAATAAGATATAACGAATCATAGCCGAACTGTAGACGAAAAAAAAAAAACCTTGAATTCAATTCCATCGGAGGTAGAACTCTGAGTAACCCACAATCACTATTTGTACAGCAGTAATAAAACAAGAAAAAATGTGTTTTTAAAAAAAATTTCTACGGCTCCAACTTAATTTATTATGAATTCAATAAGTGTACGCTGATTATTTTTTACTATACGGACGTCAATGTAAATCTCCATTCGGGGATTAATGTATTGTATTACAATGCTATTATAGCGTACAATTTAAATCCGATAATAGCATGAAAGCGTAGTTTCTTTTTAAGAAATGTAATTATTTTTACACTTTAGCATTTTATTAAGCATATTATTGTAACCACTTACATACTAACCGTCACTCACTGTTTACATAAAAATCGATCTTGTTTTAATAATAAAGACTTGGCGTTTTGAAACAACAGTTTTTACATTGGGAAATAAGTTACTACTCTATATTTATTAGAAAGTTTAATTAATCTTTAATTATCATTCCTGCTTGTCAAAAATAATGACTACAATACTGCAATTAGTAACTACTATCGAGAATATCAAACATATTGGTCATTATATCATTCGCATTCCAGCAAAAACTTCAAAAATATTATAATTACCGATAATTATGATATAATCATAACCATAATGTCTATAATTTTTTAGCTTTCATTTTAAACGTGATACGCAAATTAACAAGAATTATTTTCCATTCCTCTCGGAAATACTGTTGTTATTACATAATGATTTTTTTACGGAAAATATATTTTTTTTTATGTGAGAAAAGAGTTTCAAATGTTATACGTACATATTCATTACTCTACGGATTTGAAAAATTCACATAATTTTAGTGTTTTTAAAATCTTGTTTTCGTTAAAGAACGAAGAACTAAACGAATGTTCAACGTTAAGCCTGTCTGTGTTATTATTAAATCGTATTTTTGTTATTGTTAATCTTTTTGTATGAAAATAAATTTAAATATTTTTTAAATAGGTAATCTATTAAACGTAAATCAATATTATATACATATCAAAAATCGAAAAGGTTCCTTTGTGATCATATTTTGAAAAATATCTAATCCACACTAATTCCTACATGTAGAGGTGGCAAATACGAATGGATTTTTTTTTTTCCCATGGAGTGACATTTGATAAAATATATAAATAATTTATATAATACGATAATTATTCATCATCACCAAACTATTGTTGTTCAAATGTATTATTTAATTAAAAAAAAAAATTCTATCATTTTAATATATGTAAATTTGGAACTAAAATATTCTTGTACTTTTATCTAATTTAATTATGTGATAAAATATGATAAATGGATAAAGAAATAATTATAACCCTATAAGGCTGATATAATTGTGAATTACACTCTTTGTTAGGCAATATTTACCCAACTTTATATCTTATCAATACAATCAATCCAAAATAGCATATAAGGACTTCTCATTATAAAGCTATAAACGTTTTTAACAGTATTTAAAATAATAATGTCCAACCGATAGTTAATAAAAGTACTTAGTGACTAAAATCAAATTTACGCAATACAAATACACAATATAGTATCATTTAGTAATTGTTTTAATAAATTGTCGGTTTATTTGATATTTTTTAGAGTTGTTAGAAAATACAATTTGTTTGATTATTATACTAGATATTGAAAATAGGTTGTTATTTTAATCGTTTAATTATAAAGTGTGATTCTATGTGTATAAAATAAATGTCATATTTGATATTTTGTGTTTCTGTTTCGCTGAAATACGATAAGAATAAAAACTTCAAATAAATGTTTCCTATACGGTACTGATTTGTGATCGGAATCGCAATTTTTTTTTTTAACGACAGATATTCAATACCACCACGGTACTGAGTAAATTATTTTATTTTTTTGTACCTATCTGACAGATGATTACAATTTGTAAGCAAATACTAATAAAATTTTAACAGTCCGATTCCTAATTAATACTTTAAATTAAATTGAATTAAAAGAAATATGTATATTATAAATAATTAATAATAAACAAAAATAAAAAATAAAATACATTCATACAGCTGTATGTAATTTGTTCTTTGTATGTGTTTAAATATAATAACGTATTGACATCTCGCCTGTTATTTCCGTTCGCTGTATTTTGATACAATCGAATCATTGAATGTTTGTCATTCAGTCGTCTGTTTATATTTTGTTCAATTTATACGCAACGTGTCGATGCGGACAAATTTCCAAGTCACGTAAGCAATAATAAAGGTCTATCAATTCGAAACAGTTACCTTTTTTTATCTGTTTAACCCGTTCAAACCGTATAATATAGGAACACGTTGTATGCGTTCATGGAATGATGCGGAATGCCGCAGCGCAGAAACATATTTAAGGGCGACAGTGAGAACAATAAATTCCAGATGAAATATATTTAAGAACAATACATTTACACGGAATCCATTATTATCATACCAAATGAATTTTTTATATTTTGTAATTTAGTTAGTGGTGTGGTAGGTTTGGTTTACCTCGAGCCATAAAATCCACAGTTAAAAAAGAGCACGTGGAAAAAGGTCTCTCTTTAGACAGTTTTTAAAAGATTGAAACGTCAACTTTGAAACAATGTTGAATGTACACTTTATATATCATATGGTCCAGTGAAAAACTTGATATACAGAAAATATGGTTTTTTTTTTTGCGTTCTAAAATATAAGTATATTTTATTTGTATAAATAATAAACACCTTTCGTTATTTTCCAATCCACGGTGCAAAACTGTTATTTAATTAAATTTTTTATTTATCTTTTATCATTCTTTTATTAGATTTTTTAATTTGTTTTAAAAAATTAGATAGTATTGAATATTATATAAATTCCATGCACTAATAGTGACATAATCAGTAAATACGACGGTTTTTCTTTACACTTTATGAATTCAATTATCGTTAATTATCAGTAGTAACTAAACTACTGTTGGTGATCGGTGACAGATGATAATGGATACCACTTGCTTTAAAAATACAATAAGGAAAAAGTGGAACAATATTAAACTTAGTCCCAAGGCAAAAAATATAATCACCAATATGTTTATTAAATAATTATAATGATTGTAAAATACAGGATTTTGCAAAAGTGTTAATCAATAGTGAGTTAATATGAAATATTATTAGTTTAAAAACGTATGAAAAGACGAAGAAAAACGAGTGATTTGCGCTTTAAATAAATTACACAACCAATGTTTATAAAGACATTTGTATATCAAGATTGCTGACAAATATTAATTTAACAACTATATTGTTTAATTATCGTTGTATATTTCCGGCCATTAATAATGGTCATTTATCGACGATGGGTCATTCGGTTTTTTATGAATCGAAAGTATACATGGATATAATATTTAATACGGTAGGTAAATAATATCGAGATAATAATTCGTCTTAATAATCATTTATTGACTGTATATAATATATACAGTGTCCCGTGAAGATTTACTGTTTTCGTTATCTTCTTTACGTTGATAAAATAAATATTATTTTTAAATAGTTTATACAAATCGTTTAGGATAAAAGTTAATAGAAATAAAAAAAATACGTTTAATGCATTTTTTTAAATGCCATTTGCAATATTATACAAGCTTCATTGTTTGGATTCAAATAGCAGTCAAATTTCATACCCATGAAAATAATTTCAGGTATATTATAAAAATAATGAAAAAAACCCCATAGGAATACATTTTCAATGGAAAAATATTTTAATGGGATGTATAAAACGTATTGCACGCACAGATTACATTTTTCTGTTGTATTTGATCGAAAACCACATTATAGAAATACACACACATTAAAAAAATAATAATTTGATATTTTAATAAAAATGAAATAAATTGAAAAATTAAATTTAAAATTGAAATAAAAAATATACGTATTTGTTTCGCAATGAAATAATTTTATTTATTTTTTTGTGACTAAAGTTTATAATTGTAAATGGGTTGTTTCCACCAAAAGTATTTTGTGGCATGCGTTTGCTATGTGCAATTTATACATGTTAAATAATGTCAAATCTCGTCCTGTAAATGTTTATAATATTTTTAACAAAATAAGGAATTTTTGAGTTTTAAGAGGCTTTGCCATATTTTATTCTTGACTATTAATATTGCTTAAAAGAAGTCAGGAGATTTCACTGAGTCGACTTTTTATTTTGTCTAAGTATTAAACTCGAAACATGGTGAAACCGATTGTTTTCGAGAACATTGACGATTGTTTATTTTTCTCGGTAACGTATCAATGCACAGTAATTTAATTTTAAATAAGAACAAAGAAAACAAATTAATAACAAAAACAATAAATAATACATAGCAGTAATTATGAATAATAATTCATTTTAAAAAATTAAAAAAGATGAAACATGGGATTTTTGTAATTGATTCTCACCATCTTATTCGTTTATAAAAATTTTAAAATTTGTGGAACAAAATGTAACATACAAGTTATCTTTCAAGTAATTTCCTAGTATTGGCTTCGTCTTTGATAAAATAAAATAATTATTTCCAGACATCTGTATAAATGTATTATTGTGGAGTTAACTACTAAATAACATTTTTTTGTCGTAAATTAATGAAATTTGGATGTAAAAAAAATTGCTATAAATTCGAGATATAAAATACTTATTGGATTTTTTATAGCTATTTATTGTTACGTATATAATATTATTTATTATTTTCGTAAAAAATGTATAAAAATATTAAACTACTGCAGCAGATCTGCTCATTGTGATCCATCAAACATTGTAATTAAATTATAATTTTAAAATATGTATTTTATAACGAATTTCAAATTTAATGACTTTTGATGAGCCTTAGTACATAAAGTGTCGTGACCCGTGGGTTAACCGAATTTTGATCTTAAGAAACATTCACACGAAACCGCATTAATTAAAAGATTATCTGGGCTCGTTGTAATGTTCACTTGTCATAGATTTTATACGTATGATTTATTTTAAATTAAAAAAAATTCTTCTAGTAACATTCTGGACTTTTAATGTAAGTTTCAATGATATTTATAATATATATTTATTAAAAACAAGATGTTATGAATTAGAATTTTTAAAAAATTCTCGAGAAAAATATGAATAAAAAACTAAAAAAACTACTTTAATTAAAATTATTTATTTAAAAGTGAAATAATTAAATCGAGTATAATAATAAATCATACAACCGTATGGTATCAACATTAAATATAGATTTATGGTTTTTCTGGAACCTATGTCAGATAAATAATAAATAACATGTAAATATATATTATATAATGTATAATATTATATACCTATGTATAATAAAATCATACTACCAATAAAGCAATGGCGGATTAGGTTGCAGGCTAAAAGGCTTATAGCCTAGGGCGACTTTTTTTTTTTATAGAATTCAATGTTATTATTAGGTATATTTATTTTAATATATTTTTTTTATATTTGTCATGTAAACACGAATAAAAATAATTTTAAAAAGTTATAATAATATATTAATTTGTACATTGTATGATGCGTACCTATAGACTATAGTAAGAATATTACAACTATTATTACAATTTGAAAATATTTCATTTGTAATAAAATAATTACAGTTAGTTACTAGTTATTATTAATAACTTATTAGTACCAATGTACTAACTGGGAACATTCCACTATCCAAGTATAGGTATTTTCATATCTGGTTATTTATACTTCTGTTTTGTGACTGTGTAAGCATTGTTTATTTGTACTGGTAATAATGGTATCAGAAGTCAAATAATAGACATGAAATATTTTCATTTTAGAAGTTTTCTATTTTAAAGATTTTATATTTTATACTTTTTTTTTTTAAAAAAAAAGTTGAATAAAATTTGAAGAAAAAGATTTAGACCAAACATTTTGATTCCTTAGTAGAGTGATAGGAGGGGGCAGGGTGATTAAGCCTAGGAGTGTCAAAATGCTAAATTCGCCATTGCAATAAAGTCGATAATTATAAAAATGTAAAAATCCACAACAATCTATTAACCTAACAGAAATGTTCCTCAATATAGAAAAAATACAATGAAATTGTGGTGGAATGGTTGGTCACGTAAAGTATGAAAAATAAATATCAAGGATCAAAGGTTAGCAATTTTCTAAAATAAAATGTTTGCTTTATTAATTTTTTAATTGTTTTTAAAAATATTATTTGTAATATAACAATACATAAAAATCTAAAGATATGATTGCATATCTGTGAATGTGTTGGACGTGGCCCTTGATACGTTTCAAGTTTAATATACTTTTAAATTAAATACTTTCTATAAAAATCGCATACCCGTTTTTTCTTTTTTCGTTCTAATGAGAATTGTCAACGAGTGTTGCAATGTTACAGTTATTGGATAAAAAAAAATCAGTTATTTTCAACAATTGATCACTCACGATTACATTATCGCAGTACTTATTGTTTTTTAGAATATACGAAAAATAGACATCGTTTCGCTTGTTTGCCGGATCCCCACTGTTTACATACCGTCCTGCGTCGTAGAATATAATTTTTCATTTGTACATGTTGATTGTGTTACGAAGACAGTTTTCAAGGAGTTCAGTATAGGCAATAATATTGGTGCTTGTGTGTAGTAAGTGATCATCGGTACGTGTTCATGTGCGCGACTCTCCGCCGACACCGCTCTACAACGAAAAATCGTCGAACGACAGAGGTTCGTCGCGATTGCATGAAAACGAGCAGACGCTTTTGAAACGTTAAACGACTTTTTGGCTGCTCGAAGATTTCAGTCCTGCTCAAAGATTGCACAGACGATTTTAGACGTTTTGACCGCGAGATCGTCGGTCGTGACCGATTTCCGTTGAAAAATATTCGACGCACATTGGGTTTGAAAACGATTGCTAGTCAAAACATTATAGATTTATTTTTGGAACTTTTAACGTACTCTAAAGCCGTAATGGATAACAACGAATGGCAAATGAAAAATTCAATTTGAAAAATAACGGAATTATAAATTAATCATTACAATACGCGTTACACAATAGGAGATCGGATGGCGAATTATTAGAGTTTTAAGAACGACACACGACGATTGTCGAAATCGCGTGCACTACTCCACGTAGGTACCTGCCAACCTGTGGTTCATGACTTCTCCAGTCGCCTTTATCTAAACCACGACCAACAAAAACCAACGTACTGGTCGTCACGCCACTGACGCACAGCGATCGAAACGTGACGTTACGGCATTGCCGCTTTCCTTAAAGATGCATAACCGTACAGTAATGTGTAACATTGCATATCTTGTGCAATCGGAGCCGGCGAGAACTTTTGAGGGCCCCGCGTCTGATCTGTTCCAGGCCCCCTTTACTTTTAAACTTGTTTGGCCAAGATATACACATTTCTATTACAGTCAAAATATTCAAATTTGCATCTCATGCCGCGGCAAATAAGATTATATGAACGGTTTTGTACATAATGCTGAGGCCCTCTCGGAGGTAGGGGCCCTAGGGCTCGATTGTATACGATCCATGGGGCGAAAACCAAATCAAAGCGGAAACGGTGACACGGGAACGTAACCGGCTACCATTTCCTAAGCGAGAGGGGGCGAGATAAAAGTCCGTGCCCCGGCCGTCTCGTAAGCAGTGTCCGTACATGGGCGTGGCACGTACAACACGACGTGAACGCGAACGGACGATAACGATAAGCAGCCGCCGTCACGCTGAGGTAGGGATACGTGGGCACCTATCTCCCACCTCCCGCCAGCCCGCGATCGCTTGTCGCTCGCGAAGTACCGCGGTGTAAAATTATCTCAGTAACCAACGTAAAGCCCCAGCACCGGGTTACAGCAGGTGCCATGATCGGGACGCAGTGCACGATGTTCGTCGCGTGGTCGTCACTACTCGCGGCGATGGCGACGACACTCGGTACCGGCGAGTTCCGGTTCACCGTGTTGCACACCAACGACTTGCACTCCCATTATGACGAGACTTGCGGCGGCGGCGGCGGTCCGTGCGTCGGTGGTTTTGCCCGGCTGCGCGGCGCCCTGGACGCCGAACGGGCCGAGGCGGCCGCGGACGGACGGCCGGCCATCTACTTGCACGCCGGCGACACGTTCCAGGGCACGCGGTTCTACAGCGAGCTCCGCTGGGAACCGGCCGCCGATTTCATGGGCGATCTCGGCGCGGACGCCATGGTACGTACACGCCTGCGCGCGCGGGTCGGCTCGCGTTTTCGAATTTATTTTTTTCGCCAGAACGAGTCGTAGAACTTTTCTTCCTCAACACCCCGGTCGGACGAACACCTCGAACGTATATTTACCGAACTGCCAATCAACATCATTTAACCCTATAATAGGGTATAGTTGAGCCCAACGGTAATATTTGAAAAACGTGTAGGAATCAAGAATATATCGATGGTGGAGCGCATAAGTGTGATAAATAACATTTTTTTTTGAAAAATGAGTCTAGTGTATATTCAATTTAATCATAAAATTCTGCACATTATGCACAAACGAAATTATAACATTGTTCGAGTAATTGTTGTGCTTTATTAAAATCAGAAGAAAAATGTAATGTGTTTGAGTATTACTTTTTACGTGTACAAAATGTGTTAAGTACAATATTTTTTTTTAAATTTTTTTAAGAATACAAATGTTGTAATTGCAGGTTTTTTTAATGCTCATTACTCATTATATGTTAGGGAAAATATAACAAAAATTTCATTACAGTTTGTTATATTTTTGAATTGTTATAACAGCTCAAACTAAAAAAATCATTCTCCCGAACGATTACGAAAATGTCATTTGTCACACTTGTGCACTACGCCATCGATATAACCATTTCGTAATAATAATTATCAATGAAGGTTGAACAGCAATTGATCGATTTTGTTTTGTACACATAATCGTACGTCAACGTTTCTTTCGCGATCTTTATTATCGAAATTCAAAAAACAGTTCGGTTAAGATCGATTAACAGGTACGGTTTCCACGTAAAGTACGGGCACGGGGAGGGGGGGCATTCATTTTATTTGCACACGGCTTCAAGTCGGTGTAGTTGCGGCACTGATTAAACCGTTACGGTTAAGGAAATGGATACGTGTACAATTATATAATTAATGTAATTGTTGTAATTGTTCATGTACACTTGAAGAGCGAAAAATGATCGGGAGGGTTCGAGCCCCCGGAAATGAGTGTCATCTCAATCAGCTCAAGTTCGTGTAAACAGATTCGTCGAGCGTTAAAATGTTTGCCACGCAGTAAGTTTTGTTCGAGCGCTACTCAACGTCATCGACGATTTTTCTCTGAAACAGTCGATGAGTGTTATTGTTTTGTTTTGAACATTTCATTTGTACGAGTCTCGGGTCAAAAAATGCGTAAACTCTGATGCGGATCGTTCGCGCTGGATAAATGCCAAACGTTTTCTGCATACTTTACGTGTATAAATATACTATTTACCATCTGAGTTGGATTGTCGTATGAAGAATCGGGAGACCGAAAATAAACTAGTGGTTGTCCGAAATATTATTGAACGCGATTTCTCGCACGCGGACATGTATTCATGATTATAATATTTCTGCGCCGGCTCGTTAGCTCGAAACCAGGTCGTTAAGAAACAAAAGTGTTATGCGATTTTAAATCGTTCGTAACTTTAAAAATATATAACGGCTCACCCCGTTCGAAGCGGCTTCTAGGATATGGAAACAGAGCGTTTACAATTAAATTCAACTGAAAGGATTCAAAACGCTGTGTATTTTATCAAAAAAAAAAACTTACCGGAAAAACGGTTCAATATTAGATTGTTGTCCTATCCAAAGTGAAGGATTCGAATCAAACCTGAGCGTGTCCATTCGCCTCTTTATCGTTTACACACTTTACCGTTGTATAGTACCCACACACACATAAGATATGTCTATACTGTTGACTACTAAACGCCCATTTTACAGAAAATAAATAATAGCCTTTGTCATTAATATGCACCATATCGATTTACTGTCCGTTTGGAACAACTCGACTTAGTCAACACGCTCTTCTATAATATAGTATATATTATATACTTCGTAGCCTGTTAAAAATCCTACCTCTTATTTGTCTCAAACTGTGTGTTAAATTCGTTACCTGTAGATTATGTTAGTAGTATATTTTTATACATATAGATAGATATAATTATATAAATAATAATATATATAATATATTATAATTATTATTAATATTGAAACGAATAACAACCATCTATAAACAAAAATTTTCTAATTTGCCTATCACATTTTAACTTAGCTGATTTTCAGCCCAAAAGTTTAATATATCTTTGTGCCAAAATGATTATGCAATCGGTCCGGCCGTTTAGGAATGCATAAAGGCCAAACAAACAGACGGAAATCCATTTTTATATATAAACAGAAAGATCTGTGTATATTTTAAGTACAAGTTGATTGTGCCGTATCGAACGTACGCAATCCTTATTCGTACGGTATAACAGTCCGACGGATGTATCTGCAGCGTACGAGGAAAATGATTTTCACCATCAGATCGACAATGAAATCGACCGAAACTATTATCTACTTCGCGAAGACTGAGGAAGACGTTTTTTTTTTTTTGTGGAGGAGGTGAAGTCGGATTACTCCTTCGTGTGCCGGAGGGCACGATAAATTTGAGCCTGGAACGTTTGGAAACCTTACTTAGCCGCGACACTCGACTTGGCTTGAAACCGACGGAATTACAATGGTTCGACAGACTAATAGGCCCTTCGATTCGCGTTAAAACAAATATTTCCATAATGCCTTGTACGCGAACGCCCGGAGAAACATTGAACGTCGTCGGCGCAAAAAACGCGACGGAAGTACAATCGCGTTTTGATGACATTTACGTGCACGTGTGCGTTTCACAAGGAATATTTCGATATGGAGACATGAGTCATACGTAAACTCACGCATACTTGTACGTCATGTTATTCCGTACGTTTTCCGCGTAGTTTTTTTTTTTTTTCGACGATACGTTTTATACGCGTACACCGCACGTATTGTATTTTAATGCTCGCTGAACCTATTTAGGCGAATGTCTGGTAAATATTTAAATAATGTGAATTGGACATTTTTATTTTTCCGATAATGCCGTGTAGGTATACACGATACTAATGTCATTTAGTTCCGTTCTCGTAAAATATATTATACAAAAATTAATATTAGTACCTATACCTTCTCGGCGGCTAATCGTTTTGCCGTAGGCCACAATGAAGTCCAAAGATCTTACCCGATTAAACAAAAAATAGAACATTGAACAGCAGCGAACCGGATACACGCAGACCGGATGTCGAGCACTCGTCGCGTTTAGCTCTTGTAGTCAAAACGTATTATAAGGCTGTCGTCCGTATTGTATTATTTTGTTCTCGGAAACCAGTGACCATAGCACTTGCGAAATTCATCTGAACAGAGCTTTAGTTTATTATAAATGTTTTATATAAAAAATGAATTTTAAAAAAAAAATGCATGAAAAGAAATAATAAATTTTAGATGAGTATCTGAAATAATTAGATACAATTGAAATTCCAACTTTAAATGTTTAACAGTGTACCTAATACACGAATCGAACTGTACATGCTCTTAGCGGTTTCTAAACGATTTCCAAAACCCAAAGTAATAATGCGGTTGCGTTAAAATGTCAAATTTCGTGACAAGTATTAAAATATTGAAAACAACGGTCCGCAACGATATGGTTGTTATTGATCGGTGCCAAACGAAACGTGACGGTTATAAATGTTCCAGTGCTTGGGAAATCACGAGTTTGAGGACGGCCCAGAAGGGTTGGCACCGTTTTTGAAGTCGAAAAACATCAGTTCCATACCAATGGTGTGTGCAAACATTCGCACCGAAGGCGAACCGAGTCTGGCCAACATCCGTCCATCCACGGTATTAACAGTCGGCGGCCGTACCGTAGGCGTGATTGGTTATCTGACACCCGACACCGAGGTACAACTAATATTTAATACATGATAATATAATTGTACTCGCATGTTCTACCGTGATCAAAATCTGGTTATTACCGAGAACACGGTCTTTGATCATTTTTAGGTTTTTTTTTTTGTGTACGTGTTATTATCGAAATCACAGGTTGAAAATATATTGGGTAAAATCAAATTGACCGACGAACTGCAGAGTATAAGAGCCGAGGTGACCAAGTTGAAAGGTTCCGGGGTAGAGTTCATCATAGCACTTGGTCATTCGGGTCTCGAGATGGACCGGAGAGTGGCCAGAGAAGTGGACGGCGTGGACGCAGTGGTTGGAGGACATTCGCACTCGTATCTGTTCAGCGGTGAGTTGGTACAAAATGTCGATTGCATTATTACATTTTATAATGACACTAACCGCTTTCGTGTGTTTTCTTGTAAACGAACAACGAAACACGTGTTAAGCACCTAAAACCGTGCGCGTCGATTAATTAAAATATTTTTTTTCGTCGAATCGAAAGTTTCATTTTGATTTTTAGTTGAATACAATAAACTATTATCGAACACATTTATTACTGTTATCTAAGCAAACCTGATCGGTTTAACAACGAACTACAGAGTAAAATCGCTAGTAACTTTATTAATTTAATATGTATTTAATATGTATTTTATAAAAGTTTTTTTTTTTTTTTTTATTGTAGGTAATAAATTATTCCTCTGTTTACAATTAGGGTTTGTACGACGTTAATATCGAAAGCATTTGATACCATAACGTATACCGATCCATTTACGATTTACAAACAATGACGCATTTAATATGAGCTTACGGTTCAACCAATACAACCGAACTTGGCTGCGGTACATTCTATTTTTTTCATTTAATTTCATCAGACTAGGGGCGAAAAATGTCGTTCTCGGTTACTTATTGAACACACGTTTCTGATGTACACTGTTGAGATTTAGAAAGCACGTTCGTAAATAGCTGTAATAGTCTTATCGCAACCACACACGCACGCACTACACAACTATATTGTACTCGTATACGTATTATTCGTATAATGTGTGACAAATAAGTATAGTACTTCCTATGGTACTCATTATACATTTTTTATACTATTATTATACGATAACAAGTCGATAATCATGGATCATTATACTATTAATTCCTTTTTTTTTCTTTTTTTTTTTTAAACAAAGCTTTTTGCCGTAGACACTATATTCAACTAATCGACTGTATTAATGAAACGGAATAGTAGGTTGGTATTATTAGCCTGTAAAGGATGTGTATATGCAGTTGTCTCGAGGGGACAACGAAATTATCCGAACACCAGGCGCACAGTATAATATATTATGTCTAAGAAAAGGTTATCAACCCTTATTGTACGACGACGTGCAGCTTAGGAATGAATCGCATTCCGGTAGATCACCTGTTGCGTGTGTACCTACCAGAACACATCTGGTCTTTGAATATTACCTATAAAAATTTTCCCGACCTTGTGAAAATCAAATCAAATAATCTACACTTACATATATAAATAATATTTAGAGGAAATTTAAAATATTCTACGTACCATGAAATATTATTATTAGTTATGCGCATCACCGAAAATCCGTTTATCGATAAAACTAACAAGAATTATGTAATTTTATTCATAATTAGTAGATGTTTTTATATATTAACACACATGTAGTTTTGAAAAGTAGTTGCACTAAAACGAGTACTTATTTTGATTGATTCATACGAAACTTATAGAAACAAAATTAACAATTCAATTAATTTAATAAGTTTTTTATTTTCTTGATGTTCTTCGAATAACGTTAATTTTAGTATAATTTGAAATAACTTATTACCATAACATTTTGCAATTGCATCGCTTGTTTATTTTTAAAGAATTATGATGATTTGTCCTTATCGTTTCAAGTTCAAATTATGGCACTGGAGCAGGTTTTAGAAAGTCATATTTTAGAATATTAAGATTTAAAATACCAATTTTTAGAAAATCAATGTTTTAGAATATGAAACTTTTAGAATGCAACATTTTTTGCATTTGAGTTATCAATAGTCTCGGTTCCCTTTCTTTTTAAAACATTTTTAACTTTTTACATTCAATTAATAAACTAATTTTTCATTGATTATACGATTATAAATGCTGTAAAAAATATATAAAAACCCATCTACACTTAAAATATGATGCTTTTGATGGGTTGATTTCATCAACGTTAATATAAGATTTGAAATGCTTATATTTTGCATACTGCATTAACTGTTAGTTCCGTTAATTGTATTAACGGTTTAAAAATAAAAAAAAATATATATATAAAAACATTATTTATTAACGTTAAATGAAAAATATATTATAACATGTAAGACGTACTAATGTATATAATTATTAAAAAATTATATATTGTAATCTAAAAGTTATTTTTTCTAGAACGTGGCTTTTCTGAGATTCGGTTTTCTAAAACTTGATATTCTAAAATGTGTACTCGAACCTCAAATGATATGCGTATAGTTTCAATGAATGGAATTACAAAATCAATTTCGACTTGAATAAATCGATGAACTAAAAAAAAGTCATCCTGTTCTTTTAAGGGATTCTAAATTGAACGCGCCGTCGAGTCATATGTAATAAACTTTTGACTTAAACCCTGTTATTATTCGTAGGTAAGCCGCAGGATACCGAGATCCCGGTTGGACCGTATCCAATTATGGAGAACAGAAGCGAATGCATCGTGCCTGTGGTGCAAGCGTACGCGTACGCTAAATATTTGGGAAAATTAGTTTTG
The DNA here is from genome assembly GCF_003268045.1 of Sipha flava. Lineage (NCBI taxonomy): Eukaryota > Metazoa > Arthropoda > Insecta > Hemiptera > Aphididae > Sipha > Sipha flava. The sequence continues at coordinate 678,186 of NW_020271753.1, read as the reverse complement.
ACTTTTAACAGTGATAAGCGTTTGATAAGTGCTGCCGGTGGACCGATTTTATTGGACCAATCTATTCCTCCGGGTAATTTGTAATACATACCATCAACAGTCGAAAGTAGCACCGGAAATTAAATTTAAATGAAACATTTTTGTTTCAGATGCGAATACTTTGAAAAAAGTGGAATATTATAAGAGTTTGTTGGCCAAAAAACAAGTACACGAAATCGTAGGGAAAACAAAGGTATTTTTAGATGGTAACTGTAGGTGTTCGGAGACAAATCTGTGCGACATGATTCCTGATTCTTTTATACGTTTTGTAAGTTTATTAGATATTTCATAAATCCCAGACAAGTTTGATAAGTGTTCAAATAATCTGCAGTAACTCAATTTATATATTTGAATCACTGCCATATTCGTTAGGAATTTCATAATACCTCAATTATTTGTTTAAAAAACAAAATAACTATTAATAATAACTAATAACTCATTACTCGTAAAAGAAAATTGTTATTGTTCGTATTTATTTTATGTTCATCACTGTACAACGTACGTGTAAAAATGTAAAAGAAGTACAAATTAAAACATACGCTAGAAAAGGAAAAAAATTAACGTTAAGCCGTTTTGAAAAAACTTTTCAGTGAAAACTTTACTATTACTCGTATTATAATAATTTTTTATTAGTACATCACTAGAGTAGAAATATTATTATTTTTATTAATACCAAAGCTTTTGTGACTAACGGTTATTAATTAATTTATTATTATTATTTATTAATTAAACTAGTATAAACCCTTGGGAAACATCCAGTATCCACGAAGTAATCATATAAATGTAAATACAATGGTTATGTTAAGTTAAATTATTGAAATACCTACTAGTATTTGCGTTTGGACATTTTCACTTCAATTTTGCATATATTAACTAACTCATTTTACTTTGAAATATACTAAAATGAGCCAAATTGTTTTGATGATTCTTTATTTCACTTGGACAAGGGATCGCTTCGTAATATATCGATATATATCGATTATACCGTAATTTTATTGAGTATTCTTGACTTATAAAAACATTAAAAGTTTTTGTTTATACTGATTGTAAAATATTTATATAAAAAAAAGGAAATTCGTGTATCATCGTGTAGTTATTTCAACGATGGCATTAAAAAAAAAAAAAAAATTATTGAATATTTTAAAATAATTTTAACCATAATGCATACTAATTATCGATATTGTTAAACAAATATAAAAATTAAAACCAATAATTATTATGTTATTCATGATAAGTATTAATCTACTCCAAAATTTTATTGTTTTTTTTCTGATTCACAAAAAGAAAAATATGTTTTTTATTTAGAATGTCAACCATTTATTGAAAAACAACGTGACCTTAATCGGTTGGACCGACGCTGCGATAGCAATAACTACTAGTAGCAGTATTCAAAGTTCAATAAATGCTTCTGAAACTCAAGGTAAAAATAAATATGTTTCAAATAAAAACCATTATAATTTTTTTTTTTTTTTGTAATTAAGTATATAGTTGTAATGTGTATACCTGCCACACACTAGATATTATATAATTACCAATAATAATAAAAAATATATATGTAAACCACTACAGAGCTTATAATAAATTAAATATCATTATCTAAAAAAAAATAATAATGATATTTAATTTGAAATCTAGACTATTTTTTTCTTTTTTTTACGGAGTAACTATATAAAATAATGTTCACGAAACGCTTTAAATCTGTTTAATAACAGTTAAGTAAAATATGAATAATATTTCAAGTGTTCGAAATATGATCCCGACGAACATACAAAAATTCCAGTATAAGAGATATTTAATTGAAAAACATTAGTTGAATTATTCTGTATGTAAACGGATGCTTATAGAAATAGTTCTGCGAATGCATAATGCATAATGCATAACATAAGTGTAGAGAAATACTAAATAAATTCAATTTCTAGTTAAAAATTACTCTTGGTTTATTGGCATTTAACATTAGTGGCGATAAATATTTGTCTTTCAGTATCTTGAAATTGTAGAAACTGTGCACTTTGATTTACGAGTTCACGGTTGTTTTCTATTTATTTACCGATAGGAATAGGTCCATTTTCGGCCAACTTTGTAGCAAAATATTAAAGTATCATTCCTAAAATACTTAAAAAAGAACTTGGTTCAACAGTCTAAATTTATCCAGAACATCAATAACTCAGTATAACCGTCACTAAGGTGGTCATTATTTACTCCCGTCTCATTCCTACGAACTTTCCTTAATGATTCTTCTGTACAAAACATTCAGAAGAAATAATGTGTGACCTTTTTCATATTATTTTCACCTTTCCTGCCTTGTCCTCCAATCATTCACTCCTCTTAAATTTTTTGTTAAAATCTCATAATATTAAATTATCTCTTCCCTCTATTCTTAATACCAAATCCGAAACCGTCGAATGCCAAATACTATATTTTATCCTTGAGACTGGTCTGCCCATATAACAACATTTTATTTTTGTAATTCTATAATTCTTATATGTTATAAATCTTTTCAGCTGTTAAACTTAATGATATTTAGTTGTACTATCATTTTTAGAATTGTTGAAATAAATTGTATAACTACAACGTTCCAATAAAAAAATATAAAAAGTCCATTTTCATAAGATTTTCATGCGATTTCTTAAATAAAAAATGTTTATTGTTCTTCATAATCCCGTATACTGACTTAATAACCGAGAATTCATAAATAATACGAATGTATCAAACCGATAGCGATACAGTAGGTATATGCACACTTCTCATTCGTATCGGATGTTATATACTTCAGATGTACATATATTTCTTAATGTTGTAATTGATTGCGGTTGTTTATTGATTGGTTACAGGAGATTTTTACAGGTTCGATGTTGAACGGACATTACCTTACAAAACCCCTTTGTTCAAAGTGATCATAACTGGAAGAACGATAATAAAAGCACTGGAGCACAGTGCTAGCAGTCACGATTATAAAAATTGTGCCCGTCCAGAACACAACATATACGGAAATTTCATTCATATGTCAGGTAAGGAATATAAATCGTAATACGTATGTGTTTATTACATCGAAATTAATGCGGCTATTTTCAAAAGCATGAAGTGTGGCTTTCAGATATTTCTCAATAAGTGAAATATAATTAAAATGTATTTTACCTGTTAAAAAATATCGGCAAACCTATCACACGCACACACGCATACTCACAAGTAAATCAATAATTCAAAGGGTAAATATTAAAGCTTTTGGATCTAATTAAGAAAATAATGCAATAATTAGAATAATTGTGTTACTCATTGACTGAATTTTTGTTTGTTCGGTTGTACACTCAATAAATTTACGATTTCTATGCGATTTCGATGAATGAAGTATAAAACATATTTGTAAAGAGGTTTGAGTTGATAAACAAGTTTACTTTGCATCGGTCGGAGCACTTTTTCAATTTTAACAAATGCTTGACGAGAATAAATATTTTACATTTTAAAAAATTTGTACATTTTTAATATTGAATATATTAAAAAATATCTAAAATATAAAAAATATGCTCCGACCGATGCAAAGTAGACTTGTTGACCAATTCAAACATCTTTACATTTTTTAAATCGAACCACTAAAAGTACTTTAATTTTTGTCAATCGCTAAGGTCGTTTTGATGAAAAATTAATAGGGTTTGCAGGGGCCTTAAGCGTTAATAAATAAAATATTTGACAAACTTCGAAATTATTTTGTAGTGATTCTTATCTACATTATTCTCGCGGCGTTTTCCGTAGCTTTAATGAAACAGTGCAAATACATTTGTGATTCGCTGTAAGTGTTGTTGACAACAATCGGTAAATCCAATTATCTAATTTCAAAGTCTAGCCATATTTACTAGAAACGATGCAAACAAAACCACGGAATAAGTCACCGGTTATATTTAAATATGATACTGGAAATTTGTATTAACTCGTTATGGGAAAACATATATCAAGAAAAAATATTTAAATGATAAATGCATTATAAAATCTATAGAAAAGATCATCGACTGTCATAAAACGTAAAAAACCTTGAAATATGCGAGAGTGAAACGATCTTTTTGTCACGCAAGACGTTTCGAATGTCACCTGAGCGAGAAATACGATACGGGACCAGTGCCGAATTTATTTCACGGTAGTCTAGAGTATAACCGATGATCGGAAACTTTCTCAGAAAAAAAATTAACACGTTTTAAAACGAAATAATTACAATATGAAAGAGTTAAAGGACATCCATTGAACAATTTCTGTATTTTGTTTAACATTTCTATAAAATATGTTGAATCGTTATTCAATAGTTGTTCATCAAATGTTTTTGATATACTACACAAACATAATGTATGAACTTGTGCCTGCGTCTGAGACTTCTAAAAAAAATAAACCTTAGTCTTGAGGCCCCAGTGCATTACACCCCTCCCCCGCATACTTTACAACTACATGCAGCACTGTACGGAACTGAAAAATTATTTCAGGGATGCATGTCACTTACAACATGAAAATGGGCCCGGGCTCACGAGTGCAGTCCGTGGACGTGCGATGCGCGGAATGCAAAGTACCGATGTACGAGCCAATCGATCCGGACAAACAGTATTCAGTGTTACTGTCAAAATACATAGCTGGCGGCGGCGACCAGTTCAAAATGATCCAAGAAGGAATAATCAAATCGACCGATCTCGGTGAGTATTTGAACGACGAGACCTAGGATTCTATTGTTTGTCCTTTAAGCACCGAGGGGTCCCGATAACGCGTACGTGGTAACATATTAATAACGAGTTATGCATGAACCGATTCATTTATGGCCGGTTCGGCTGCACGAGCCAGTATGTTGTATTAAATAATATACAGTCGAAACACTCTGCACAAAAAATTTTACGTTTACGGAACCATATAATTTTCGTTAAAAAACGTCTTTGTTCAACGAATTAGTTTTATAACATTATTTTATGACTGTGAAATAATATCCGTGTTTCGGAGCTTTCAAAGTCATGGCAAAATAAAGTTTCGGGAACAACCTACTGCTTTCGACAATATTCGTGATGGATTTCAACCAATATCGGATTAATGAATATGCTGCCTTGGGGCAGATTTTGAAATTCCGCCCTTCACTCATTGTACCGATATACCCATCATGAAATATTATAAATAACAACAGCGTTAAAATTGTTTAATTTATTGATTTTTATAAACATTTCGTAACATCGGTAGTTTTATTATAATAGAACTAGTAGTATTTACTATAAAAACTCGGCACCACTTAACCTTATGGGCTTTCCATTCATACTAATTGAAGAAAACCGCTGTTAGGAAATATTAAGCTCGTTTGTTTTCAATTTTACTCGAAGAAACTATGACTTCGGTATACAAGACTTTGAAATACTAATAGACAATGGAATAATAAAACAAATTGCTTGGTAGTGTACAAATAAATCATTAAAAATTTAATATAACTTTTAAATATCAAATTTAATAATTCGATGGTTATAAATTATAATACAGCCATACGAGTATACGAAAAACACGATTATGTATCAGTATGTTTACTGCTGTAAACATATTATATACAATTTATGCTCGAAAATAATGCGATAATACTAACGAAAACAGACAATTCCGAACAATATACATGGTCATATTAATAATACCCTGAACGCTTATTTATATGATTATTTTGCGATAGGCGATGTAATAATACGAGTATATCACTATTATTATTTTTTTATACATTGTTCTTCAATTATTAATAATTCTTACTAATACATTAGAAAACTTCAAAAATTTCTTTTTTGCCGTCAAGAAATTGCCGTCCCTAAAAAACAACTAAAATTATTTAATTAACTGGTAAAATTTTTAGGTAACAAATAATAACAATATTTTTTTTTTTTGATCAATCCGAAGATTGGATAAATGATTATTGATGTTTCTCTTCACTTATCTCTGTCAATTATAATCCTTTTCATCTCCCAGTATAATTCCTATGCCGTTATCTTCCATCACTTGCTTCAGAAATGGGGTTCTGGGCCTTCCTCTTCCAGGTTTTTCTTCGATTTTTCCCTTTATTACTGTAGTTATCCAAGGACTATTCCTTATTACGTGTCCGATCCATACTTTCTTTCTTAGTCTTAGCGTATTCCATATTGATTTTTGGGTATTCATTCTCCTGAAAACTTCATCATTTTTTATCTTTTCCATACATGAAATGTTTAGCGCTTAATAATAATAATACCAGTAATAATAACGATTAATCGGTACAAATGTAGTTAAACGCGATACAAGAGATATAAGACAATTATTACTTTACAGAAAATAATAAAACGAAGGTTAATTTTCATACGTATGTATGATGTACACATCATAACTATACTAACATGATTGTATTAAATATATTACATTTTCATAAATTTTTATGTAATTCTTTTTAATAAAACTTTATTTCACAATTTTCTTTTCCAAATAACCATCAAGCTCGTTAAATAGAGATTAGACTGTATTGTGTTGTGGACTTGTTGATTGCACGCGTACGCTAGTCGAGATTCGTGGGTAAAATGTATAATTATAATATAAATAGGTTGTTTCACACATGGAAATGGAATTTAATAATCCGATTAATACAAAAAAATAAAATATAATATAATATAATAAAATATAATAAATATAATATAATTCGATTTCGATGATACATCTCAAAAAATTGCCAACAATATGCACTTAAATTCTTTTTTTGTTTCTAAAAAAAAAAAAAACGTGGTGACGAAAAAATTAATAATGAAAATACATTAAGATTTCATCTCAATATGTCTTCATGTACTTATATGCTTGATTATACTTCTTAAACCGGCATTTTCAATACTCAACTTATTTCAACAATTAAATTGGACATTCATAATAATATTAATTTTATTGTACTTCTAGTGAATTTTAAGTAAGCGCTGAGTAATAAACTTTTACGATCCCTTAAGAAACATGTACTGTTCCAAGTTTCACTGCAAAATATAATTATCATTTCAAAATTAAAATAGTGTTTTAAAAATTTGTTCCTGTTTGTCGAATACCGCCAGAACTCGAGTTACAATTAACTCGTATTCATTTGATCCGTAAATTAAATAACTAAAAAAGAACAAACATTAACATACAACTGAAATAATTATTAAAATACAAATGTTGTTTGTTTTGTTTTTAATTAATTTAGTTATGAAAAAACAAGAATAATGAAATTAATAATCATTGTTTTCTAATTTTTATTCAAATAAACAAAAATGTATTTTTGTCTCAAGTATTATTAAAATCTGTTTAAAAATGAACTCAGTTTCTAATTGTTACAAACTAAATACGTTTATAATAATTTATACTTTGAACGTTTGAAATTTCGTAAAAAAAAAAATTATGATAACTAATTAAGATGACGAGATTTGAATATATCTAATTTAATACGAGGATCGATGAGAATCACTGAGAAGTTAATAATTTACCAATGGGAGTAACCAACTTCTTTGGTAGTTGCTTTTGATTAGGTTTTCTTAATTCAAGTCAATGCCGTCGAAAAATTGCACTTTTTCAGATTCAAATAACGTAATTAATATTTACAAAACATCAATTTCGCCCCAGGTATAATTTAAGAATACAACGCATAGTGAAACGTATTGGTCGTCATAACGATTCCAGTCCAATATTTAAAAATATTAAATCAATATTATTATATTTCCGAGCTAATTCGTACTGATCGCAATATTACTATGTGTTCCGTTTTTAGGTATTACAGAATTGGAAGCCTTCTTGGACTATGTTAAAGAAATAAGACCAATTTACGCTGGAATTGAGAACAGAGTAAAAATATTGAAATAAACACTCATCAAAAGATGTTCGTTCGAACTTGACTGTAAACAATACGGTGTATGGGGGGAGGATATCTATTATTCAATTTTTTGGCCGTTTGAATTAATATATTAATAAATGCGATATGATTCGATGTACAATATTTGCATTCATACACACACACAACTTAACCATACAAATATTAAACGTACTATTGTCGTTGCATTTCGTGTTCATTTTTTTTATGAGCAATCGAACGATACAGTTGAGTGTTCTGCGCAAACCCTGTTATAATGGTGGAATAACGCGACGTGCAGATACGTTCAACGAGCTGCTAGACATGGCACCAAAGAAGGGCAAAGGGAGGGGGGCTTTATCCCCTCAGGAAAATAGTTTAGCCCCCTCACCAGCCCCCTCCCCCACTGAAAAATATGTTTGATACAATAAAGTCATAAAACATTAGTTTTAAAAGAGTGACATCAAAAAATTTATGAAATATACTTTTTAAAATTTTTTTAAGTTTTTAGTTTTTATTTTTTTTTTTTTTACTTATTTACTTATTACCATTTGTTCGTTTTCATCTGATTGCGGTTGTATGTCACGAAAATAATAATAGCTATATTATGTTATACTATACGAAAATATTTGTATTTTATTTAAACAACCTCAGTATTTGTTGAAAAAATCTTAAAAAAATATTTGCCCCACAATGCCCCACTGGAAAAAAATTCTAGTACCGTGCCCTGCAAGTTGCAACAGTGACGAAGGGTTCGACGTTATAAAATAATATCCCACGCCGTCAACGATCCCGTGTTTGTTTTAGTCCGACGGTGGCGTTACAACGCTGTCGCGGGGCGGGTGGAAACGTCTCCCGGACGCGCGTTTCCGAAATCTCAAAAATGTGCATGAATGTTTCACGCACTGGGCGTTACGACAATCGATACCCAACGGCGCCCGAACGCTAAGCCCGACTTGTGCGACAACCCGTGTCAGGAGCATATTTTAGGGGTGGTCGCCTTCTCCCTGAATCTGTATTTAAGAAATCGATTATATGTGAGATACACATTTCAATTTTTTTTAATGTGTATCATTTTATAACAAAATCTAACTACGCGTGGCTGTGAATACTGAGTTTTGTCCAAACTTAGTGAAAAATAAAATAAAACAAGCATAACTTTCAAAACACAGACAGGTGTTAATAAAGAACTACACAGAAATCGATTCTAAATAGATCCGGCATTAGAATAAAAAAAGAAAAATCACAAATATTAAGGATTCACCTGATTTAAATATTACCAAAAATGTTACTTGTACATTTTGAGCCTGAATTGTAGAAAAAAATTTGAGTTCTCCCCCCCCCCCCTCTTAGAAGTGAATCTAAATACGCCCCTGACCAGTGCACGTGCGCGGCTCAGGTGCGAACCATCGACCCGCGGTCGTACTTGAACGATGTACGCTTACCAACGTATGTATTGGCCATCGGGTCCGATTATGAACGGCCAACGTGTGCAATAAACGGTCATACGTCGAACAGTTACCGTAGAAGAGGGTAGTCCGACCATGGCCCTCGAAACCTTTTTTTTTAGCCCTCCTCCGTAGAAAATTTATACTAAAAAAAAAAATCACAATAACTTTGTTACAAAATCGTTACATGATTGTATACCTTTTATGTTTTTCACTCTATGAAACGTAGATATACGTGCAATGAGTAACTTTCAAAACTGCGATTAAATTCAGCTTACCACGTACGTACGTACGTACGTAGGCATCGTGTTTTTTTAGCGGCCACAGTGAATCCGATTTCTTGTGATGGGAGATCGTGGAAGTTATTGTTGTTGTTATAGTCATTGTTGACTTACTTACGATTACTTTTCTTTTTTTTATTTCTTTTTCCTGGTGACCCTTAATGTTTTTATGAGAGTTTAGATTGGCCCGCCAACTACAAAAGGCTAGACCACCCTACCGTAGAAAACGGAATCCGATCGAACGAATTACGTGCGTAATAAAGTTTGCGTTGCTTATCCGTTGAAAACACGTGTGCCCGCGTAAACAATTGGGGAACTGAAGATATCGACGGATACTTCATAGCGGGTAAAAAATAACGTTAACCGTGTACAATGCGTAAAGGGGGAGGGAGAGTGTACAAGGGTCGTTGCCTCTCTCTCTCGTGGCTCTTAAAAAAACTTCCTGTTTAGCGCTGTTGCCCACGTCAAAAACAAAAATAACAAATCATATATATTTACAGGAAAATGTTCGAGAAAAATTTGTTTTATCCTAGTTTGCGCAGCCGATCGTTTGATTCGAGAAAAAGTCGTCCACGAACGATAACCAACTCGTATCGAATTATTAATTAATTTCTAACATTACGAGCATTATGCACGCGTTACCGCGTGTAACCGAACAGCAATCGTAAAACGGTTAGAAACGGTACCGGGATGGTTTCGTAGTCGGCCTGGGTTTTTTTTTTTTCGTCACTCGCAGCCAACACAACAGACGCGCACAGCACTCGTGGACTCGAAGAGCCCGTTCGCGTAAACGGATACGTACGAATTGATTTCCGGGTCATCAAAAGTTATGTACAAGTTGATTCCTAGGTTATTAAACATTTTTTTTTCAATATTTATTCAAATATTTAGCCTATTGGCGTAACCCAAGAAACACCACGAAGAGAATGGCTGACAAGTTACTCAAAAATGTTATTCTTTTTAGTTTCTTTTCTTCATATTTTGAAAATCATTCTATTCTTATTTATTGTATTATATTATATTTAAGATTTATAAAAAAAAAAAAAAAAAAAAAATTATTAGTAAAACTATTTAGTAGGTAAACGATTATTATTAAAAAAATTTAGTTATTAGGTAATTTTTTCTCGTAAATTCGCGCGTGTTTTGGTGAACGTGAGCGCGCGCGTTGTGTGACGGTCGAACTCTTCACGGTCGTTTGATATGCAACAATAGGGAATCAATTAATAATGACTAATAATCGGGGGAATCGATTAATACATAAAGTAGGTATCGGGAATTAACTCACCGCACGCGCGCGCGTATACGTTTGACAACACGTTTTGTACGCGATCGGTCGGAAGTTTCTCCGCACCCGTATTTGCAGTAAATATTTAATAACCATATGAATCGTCGCCGAACAATATTTCGTACGGTTTTCGTCGCCCGCGGTTACGAACACCTGCGCACGGATACGACGCAACGTGTTTGCGTCGCGGGCACGAGCCGCACAGCCTGCCAACTCCACGTACGGTTCCGCGTCCACCGACGACGCGGTTGACGTACGGTGTTTCGTCCAGACTGTAGAGTAATAATACGGTCCAGGCACCGAAAATCCATTCACTCCAGCCGTGTCCGGACGGATTCCGGACGTGTTGTGGCCACCGGACGAGGATCGGAAAGAGAGACGAGCGCGGGCCAACGTCGGAATAATACCGGAAAACGGCCGTTCGCGTCATCAGCAACGACCAATCGTTTTCAATCGTCGAGACGGCCGGACGAACGTTTATAATGTGCGTTCGTCTTGCTTTTCCGTCTCCGGTTCAACTCGGTCGGTGATTTCGCGCGCAGCTCCGGGTTTGGACGGAAAATGTTGATCCGGTCGGAAGACTGCGTCAAAAAATTAAACTTTTTCCAAAAGTCGATATGTAAACTGCGGCGAGAAAAAAATTTAATTTAAATTTAATTTTATTATACGATCTGCCGCAATTCATTTTGTATACCTACGATAATATATATAAATACCTATGTACGTATATATTGTAATTATGTTATTTTGCGTCTTGCGTACAAAACGGTAAGGTAAGTCCAAACGTATTTCTAAGTTTTAACCGAACATATTAAACATCGGTTCCTTTACTTTTGATAATACCACTTAGTTAGGGTGACCATATTTATGAAAGAAAAAAAACGGGACAAATATGTTCTCAAAAAAAAGACAACATTTTTTTTAACTTCAATATTATATGCAATAAAAATAATTTTTAATTAGTTTGATATTTTAATTAAAAATTGATTTTCATTCTATTATTGCTGTGAGATTGAAAAAAAATTACTTAAAATATTCTTTATTTTTATTGAGTTGATTATTTAGAATTATTTGAGTCGATTGTTCATAATTTTCTTCGTTACATTCTTTGACATTATATTTTTTTGATGAACTGATTGATTGCATTTAATAGTTTTGGTTGTGTTAACAATAAATCATAAAAATCATTACAGGAATATTTTTTAAAATTATTTTTAAGAATTATTATTGCTTTGACAATTGGTACGAGAAAACTATTTTTTTCGTCCGTCCATATAATATTTGTGATTGATAATATTATTTCTATTATTGCATAAGTTAATCTGCAAAGGTACAGTAAACGTATATTTCTTTTTAGGCATTTAAAAAAAAAAATACAAGTGATAACACTAATGACTCACAATAATGTTCGATTTTTCGATTAATATACCTAATATACCTATTATACCGAATATCGTTGATTATAAATAGTACTGTACATTAGTAAACTATTCGTATTTAATATCGATTTCTTTAGGAGTCTCACACATGAGTTCGTAGTACATACATATAGGTATACTATATGACATGTCTTATTTTTTTTTTCTTTTGCTCTCGGTTTACAATTTTTATAGAAGTAACGTGATTAAAACGGGACCCTTTTCTAAAAACGGGACAAAAAGCGTCCCATTCAAAGTTTGTCGGGACAACGGGACATAATGATAAAAAAAGGGACAATCCCGTTTTAAACGGGACGTATGGTCATCCTACACTTAGTACCTGCTTACTAGTGTTAGATGTCAGTAAAAGTAGTTAAAAGTTTAACATTTAATTTAACGCGATAAAACTCACAACCAGAACGGCAAACAATTAACAGTATCGAACGGTTTTAAATTCAAATTAAAATAAGAACCGAAAACAAGCGGAGATAAACGTAGCGTAATTAAACGATACACAGGTACATGTTACGTACTGTATAGTGTATATTATATCGTAAATGTATACATCAGATCCATATCGAGCCATTTTTATCCTGAATTAAAATTGAAGCAATGTTCCCCCTAAGTTGTAGGGTTGTCACTCACAGCTTTTAATATGTATAATACGATTCGGAAAAATCTGAAAATTTTTTATTAGGTTTCTAGCAAAATAAGAAATAACATTTCTTAAAATAAGTCAATTATTACTTGATTAATATAATATAATAATAATTAATTATTATTGCGCCCCCAGCTTCAGGCGCCCTAGGCAAGTGTCTCGCTCGTCTTACCCTAATTACGGCTCTGGTATACGTTCGAGCGTCATGTCAAAACCGATATCGCTTATTACCGGGTTTTTCACGACGGATATTTCGGGGAACATCATCTCTAAACCGTTCCTTCCCACGCCCGTTAATATGTAATAATGAATACATTCGGTCGTGGCTGGTTCGAAAAGGCTGTTCGTCACAAGTCTTCGCGTCGTTTCCGCGACTTTCTTTGGGCGCCGCTTTCTTGGTGTCGTGCGGCCGTTTAATCGCACCCTTCCCCTCCACGGTTTTATCGTGTTCGCGTGCCTTGTCACTCCGCTCGTGGGAGCAACTATAGCCCAAATATTGGGAGTGCTGAAATTGCTGAAAATGAAATTGAATGGTATTTCACTATTATTACTATAGATTGTATACATTTGAATAAAAAAAAACTGAAGCACTACATTTGAACTCAGGGGTGCTCAAAACCCTCTTGCGCCGGGGCCAATCTTCGGTTTATCGCACGTGTTAGATACGGTCGCGTGGGCGCAACCGAACCGACGAAGATAACGTACCAGGTATTGGCCATTATATATTTTTTATATATTTATACTGTACCGGTGCGAGTTTTTCGTTATCAATATTATATCGTTGTGGTGTGGCGAACTCAAGCATTTTCAGAAGCAATTATATTTTGTTGATACCCACCCACCCCCCAAAAAACTGTTAGGCGGGCGCCTCTCGATTACCTACATCGCCACGCCACTGGTTGCAAGCTCGATATTGTTATATCCTTGATTGTTAAAAGGAACCGGCGAGAACTTTTGAGGGCCTCGGGGCCGATCGGTTTCAGACTCCCTTTACTTGCATACTAATTTGAACAAGATATATACATACTACTTGTACATACTTTAGTACAACAATAATATTATATTAAAAGCTAAGACGGCGGGGCCTCCCGGACGTACGGCTCCGGGGCTCTAGCCCTCCCTTACCCACCCTCTCGCTGATTGTTATTGATTTACTGTGCGGGCGCCCCGTCGTATTTGTATTTTATATACATTTTCTGTTAATTATTATTGCTATTTCTAATATAATTTATTTGTTGCGTCCTCAACGCTAAACGAGTCGCCGCGGTAGTACAAAATAGATTTCCGCAACTCGTGCGATGATACGTATCTTATCGGTTTCGTCGCGGATCGTATAACGTTAAATTTTTTTCTTGCCGCAGTTTACACATCGGGTTTTGGAAAAATATTAATTTCGCCGCGGCTCACGTACAACCGTTGTGCGTTACCGCGTAGGATTTTATCGGTACGGGTTTCGTCGCGCACGACACTTGTTTGTTCGGTCTGTTGTTACGAGTGACACACGGGTACTACTGGGTTACCTGTGTGACGATAAACGGTAGTGCACCAACCCGGTGTACGACTGATTATTTTAATTTGTTCACGACAACCGTTCGAACCAACGCCTTCGAATCGCTTTTCGTACGCGTCGAACCGGTTTTTGCCGTTCGAAACGATGATATTTTTCTGGCGATTCGTGTTATCCGATCCGCGGGGACACGTTGCGCCGTCATCGTACGTCAACGCGTGTAGATGATATCGCACGAAATCGTTTTTCATGTAGCCCCGAACGCGGTGCACGTGCGCGTGGATCTTTATCGATCACGAAACGGCGATCGCGGACGCGACTGCGGCGACGGACCGTCCGCGGTCGAGATTCACGTGCGTAGGCACAACAGGTGCGTCCCAGGGCGGTGCGCCGGACACAAAAGACGTGTTTTACGCGCGTGCACAATGGCCCGCGATCGTACGCGCGAGGGACGTTGTGCCACGCCGTTGGCCCGGCGATCGCGGGGGAGGGAAGACACGCTTATGTTACGCTCAGTGTTACGCGCGGCGGTCGCTGCACGGTTTTCGCGAGACGTTCCTAACCAAAAAAAACCAAACGTCGTTTTCGACAACGGGACGAACGCCGTGCGACAATCGTTGCGTGCCAGTGTTTTCTTTGTGCGCGCACGATTTCGACACCGCTATTATTAGTACTTTTTTTTTTTTTTGTTATATTTTTCTTTATTTTGCGTACGAATTACAGCATATAAATACGAATAAAATACAAATAAAGATAAATACTCCTATTATAAGCCTAAGCTCGTGGGGTGTAGCAGAGAGTTAACATTACGAGTGTACGTAGAAATATGTATAGAATATAGAAATCCGGATAGGCGCAATCGTGCCAGTTTTCCGACGGTTGCCTCTACTGTTTGGCGCTTCGAAACAGATGGTTTTACTTTTTATATTTAATACGTTTCTCGTACGTGCGTGTTACCGGTCGATGAAAATAAAATGGGATTTGCGTAATGAAAAAAAATTACGACCGTTTAAACGTTAAAGGTTGACAAACCGATAAAAATCACGAAAATCCACTACATTTTTCATAGTTGAAAAACTCATAAAAACTTCAAATTTCGTACTCGAAGCTTGAAAATTGGATACAAGACTTTTTATACAATTTTCTTTTGCGTCTAAAAAAGAATTACTGGAAATTTGCAAAATTGACTGTTAAGCGTTGTAAAATGGATTGTTTAGCGAAATCGGTAAACGATTTTCCATAAAACGATATTCGATATTTAACTAAAGACAATTCACAATTTCGAAATATTTGAACGAAATTTATGCTGTTAAAGGTACATGCAAATTTCGAGTTTCCACAATTTTAGACGCCTTTCTTTGTAATGAAAGCCAGAACATTAAAAATTCAACATACTTTTTTATGAAATTTGTTTTCTACCATGTTTAGTAATATAAACTGATTCACCCAACCTCTTTCACTGAGAATCGTTTTTTAAAGAGCAATGTTACATTGGTTTCAAATGTAAAACATCGATAAAGTTATACCATCCCTGTATATAGTAGTAGTCCCCCGACCTAAGAGTTTTGCCTTTTTTTATTATAATTTTGTCAAAAAAAAAAAAAATCCTTATTAGATTGTATTATTAACTTGTTCTTGCATCATTTTGTACACGTCATAAAATGCAATTAAAAATTCAGAAGAAAAAACAACTGTTTGATAGCTCATTTCAAACGTATACATATTATTACTACAAAAAAAAAACGCCGATTGATCATTAACAAAAGAACAAAGCAACCGACGCGAAAAAATAAACTGTGTACATGTTGCTCGGATATCCACTGGTTGCGTGTAATATTCGCGTCAATGTTTGTAATTAATTAAAAACTCTAATCAAATTGATTGAATTTTGGCCACGAGTAGAGCATATAATAAATTCAATAAATTGATTTCAAAATGTCATACTGATTGTGTGTTTGTAGTATTGATTGTAAAAGGTGATGTCCACGACAAACGACAAAATTCTAACTGTTGTACACATATCATTATTTATTTATTCATATATATCTATTCAAAAACCCATTTATATACTTATTATTTTATTTCTGTTGCTTTATAGTGTGTTAGTATATTATAGCTGATGTAATATGCAAAATAAAAAAAAATAAAAATTATTTATTTAAAAACAAAAAACATTAAACAAAATACCTTTTCCGGTGCTACTTTGGTTTATTTAACCGATACGGTTCACTCCATAGTCAACTGTTCTAACAAGAGTTATGTTAAAAACTATTTAAATGACCATAATTCCAAAGAAACAACTAAATCGATTTATTTTTCAGCTGCTACTCGTTTAGTGAGAATTCCCACCGATTCAACATTTTCTTGTTGCTATTATGTATAAATGTTATAATTTATGAATAGTGTATTACAAAAAACTATATCGGTCAATGTATCAAAAAACAATAAAATATACTCAGTTTATTACTAAATTGGTGCACAACTCTTATTGGTAGCATTTTTAAACAGAAAAATAAACAGTATCATCGATGAATTAAATTTACTATCGAAAACAATATAGGTACTTGTAGAACTTAACACTTTACAACAGAAAATAAGCATTATTATCATTACTTTATTGATCGTTAAAAAAAGTACGAATTTTTACTATAATGTAAACAATGAAATATTCACTGTTCACAAAAATAATTACTAATTTATATCGAAATGGAAATTAAAAAATTATCTTTGTGCTAAGTGCAAATGCAAAGTTTGTATATATTAAACGTATAATATATTCATATAGAGCCGACCAAGATAATCGAAGTACAATAATTACAATAATAATGAATTCCATCCAGACAGTAATAGTATTTTAATTGCACATTATCTTATGCATCAACGCATAAAATATGTAAATTTATTTATTGGTTATTGTTGTATGTATTTTACTGGGCTATTGTCATTAATAATTACAACAATTATAATGTAAAATCGATGAAATTATTTTAACATCAATCTCGTAAAGTTTATTGGACGTGTAATAATGATCGTAGCTTGCGATAAATTATTCCAGATGAACTCCACGAATTCTGGCGCAGCACGGAAATGAAGTATTGTTTGCAAATCATGGTCTAAAGGTGCTACATAAGCAACACGTGTGCACTCGCAAAATATATTAAAATAACGTGATGATTTTGTCACGTTGACAATTTAAATCAATCGCAATCATGTATTTTAGAGTGAGTAGACACTTTGATGAATCCATTCCAATGTCAATTTTAATCACGTTCGATTATTGTGATTATTAAACTCAACACGCGCGACCGATGTTAATATTTGTTTGCGGACGCAGTACGCCATTACATTACTTGTTGTATAAAACATTAGAGGTTGAAAATATTTTTAAACATTTTATGCTTTTATACATATATGAAACATATATGTATCATACATGGATCTAGTGTTCAACTAGGAAATTAAAAATTATTTATTCACAAACATTGCTGATTGCACTTTAATGGTATGCAAGATTATAGATCTGAAATATATTCAAAATAAAAAAAAAAATAAATTAAATGCAGTGTCCTCACAGCTTTCGAGGATTTTTTTAAAATGTAAATTTAACGACACAAGAGCCTGACGTAATATAATCATCACGCCGGAAGCGCGTACACTATACAAGATACGGACATTACAACACCTTTATAATAATCATAACTTATAAGCGGTAAATACGTACACGGAATGCATAACTTATTAATGCATATTTATGCACAACGCCATAACATGTATTATTACACAACGAGACGGAATTACGTGGGTTATCAAGAGCAGTCGTTGGACTTTACTCGTCGTTGAATTTTGATAAAAATTCCTTTTAAACAGATTATGTTATTATCCCGAACCACTGCACGTTGCAGCGGGCTGCGACGGATCGATGTAGAAAAATTAATCGTCTCCCGAGAATATACCGGTGATGAAATATTTAAATGATATTAAATTAAAATTATTTTTTTATTTTTTTCTCCTTATACCACACTATTTCATCAATTTTATTGTGTACGTTAAAAAAAATGTGTACACATCTGACACAAAATAAGTGAACTAAGTGATTGAAAAATAAGTGTGTCTTGAAATTGGAGAGCAATATGATTTACATTGTCGCATACGGTTAATGACGGTTCTCGTGCACCGGGCATATATTGTATAAAAAATAAAATTATTTGTTGGAACATTTAAATGCTGAGTCCAAAAGAAATTTATCGTACTTTTTTTTATAACCTCAAGTCCTTATACACAAAGCAACAATTTTTAGTTATTTTGCCAGAAATGTTTTACGTTGAAAGTAAACAATTGCTCGCAATATAATTTAATACTTTTAGAGATGCCACCGAAAAATTCTACTAATTACGTATTTCAATCGAAAATATATATTACACTGAACTCAATTTCTCAGCCATAGAATTGTGACGTAAAACTTTTATTGGGTAGTTTTCTACTCGAAAAAAATGTTTACAGAAAAATAAATACCACGGTAAAACCAATACTTTCGTCACTTCGTTCGTGTGACGTATAACAATGTAAAATGTAATTATTTCATATTTTTAAGTAATATCATAACATTATACGGAAGAACGATTCGTTATCGGAAAAAAAATGAAACCGTTTCCGTGAGACCAATTGACGAAATATGTAATGAGAATAATGCTTGGAAGTGGGCACCTACCAATTAAAATGTCTGCGTTACTCAGATTAATGGATTAAATAATAATAAATAGTTTATTAGTGTGTTTTGTGTATCCACGGAAACGAACCACTAAGTGTATGGACTATAGGTACGTAATAGTAGGTATATTATATTACATACGTGTGTAAACAAATCGTTATTGCCATGATCGATAGAAAAAAAAAAACAGCAAAAATAATTATATAAATATTATAAATTATTATATAAATAAGTATTCTATAGTAATTAGTTAAAAGAGTTTAGCACTTTAACAAATTAAAAAAATCGCTGTGGAACTAAAAGAGTTTTTACAACTATGCGTTAGAATTTAGCACACACGTAATAAGAAACGTATATAAGAAAATTAATTTTTGTAGAGAAATGTTATATTAATCTATTTCCTATTTCAACATGAATATACGGTTAGATTATTGATATTGCTTAACACTACAGTATATAATGCACTCGAAAGTTTTCAGCAGCGTAAAAGCGCTAGACCCTGAATGCTCTTAACACCATCACTATATGGATGTCTTAGATTCGTTTTGAACAAATGTAACTTTTTGTATAGGTCTATACTACAGTTATCTCGACAAATTAGATTTGATCAAATATTTAACTTCCGAGAATATCAAAACTTATTTTAAGAATAACGGAGAATATATACAGAATAAGATGAAATATTTGGTCATACACAATATCCTCAAATTTACCTTACTTCAAGAACAGTTTTTTTTAAATGTATTCTAACTATGACTTGTTATATTAACACTGTTATAATACAAGTTTAATATTAGCCAAACTTAATTAACCTTATTAATAATAATGATGTTTTTCCAAAAGGTGTAAGTAATAGAAACATAATTGTATCAAATACTATCAAGTTTTATACAGTTTTAAAAGCATTGCTCATGATAATTTTTATCCAAATAATACCAATATCATATTTATTTATTTACATTCCTTATTAATTAAAATCTTATCTACAATGGTACTTTTTCGGCTTCGTGGTCTATAAGAAAATAATAGACATCGGATTTTTCCTTGTCACTCAATTAAGTCGATTTTCTTATTACCTATCTGTAAAATATCGTATGCAATCGCTTTCGTCTGTAAGTCGGGAAGACCTTGTTGGACTGACTTTCTATGTTATTAACAAACTTAATAAATTATAAACGTATTTCTCAAACGGTATTTTTCGTTTTCCAAACCTAATTTACTTGTTTTCGGATTAGTTGATAAATATAATTTCTAACTTGTATGTTCGGGAAACGAGCATTTGAACGATGGACAACCGGTTTAGTGACTTACACGATCAATTAACTTAAGTAACTGATTAAAATATATCACACATGTGGCCTCTACCAATTACCAATATTTCTTCAGTTACTATACAACCGATGACATATTGCAGTAGATTCACGGTGGTCGCTGCGTGTTTGCGATTTTTATATTGCATTTAGTGCAGGGAACACGCCAAGGGTACGTGCCAAGTCTCCAACCTATTAAATCCGTAATAATTACTATTTTGCATTTATTCACCCAGTCCGTCATCCTATGAATAATCTTATGTGTGCTTGAATTGTCTTTGTTCAGTGCCAGCAAGTGACAATAGTCTGGAAGTGAGAGGTTGTATCCAGACAGTGAATTTCCGTTGAGCACATGGGGTCCGAAAGTTGGGATTTTCACCATCGACACCGTCTTCAAATGGAGCAACTTCCGCACGAACAATACACAGGTCAATTATTACTATTATTTTTACTATTATTGTTTTTACTATTGCCCATCAGAGGCGGCTTGAACATTTACATCTTACCGGGGCAGATTAATTTAAGCCACCCCCGCCTATCCCGAAAAAATTGTTCTGACTTTACTCTATTTACATTCAAACTGCTTTAACATTAAAAACGTTGATCATTTAATCGTCAATATTTTGTCGTGGATTTCCGTAGCCGCAGAGGGTTTACACTCCACTAGTTATTAAAAAAATAATGAAAACGGTCGATTAATAATTAAAAAATAAAATATTACGAAAAATATACGAGTTTATACGTCTACGTGTAATCTGTCGAAAATCGTTTGATTTTAATTTATCGTTTACCGCGATACAAATTGTGTATGAATAACATGTATAACATAAATAATACATCATACGCATTACAGTATTCAAACACTCAGCACATCTCCCTGTGAAGTAACCATCCTGAGTAGCACATACAAATGACCGTATATATAATTGGTTCCCGCGGGGCGCGCGTATACACCATATTCTCAATATTCTTATTAGCGATTCCTTCCGAGGATTACGATTGTCTACTTAGGCACCAGTGCCGACCCTAGAGGGCCACCGGGCCCCACAAATCAATTACGAATATCACTTTATCTATAAATAAAAATAATATACGAGTATTTATAAATAATATGTATCGTAGTAGTATACGCGAATCGCAACTCGTGTGGTCGTGTGGTTTTCTCAGGAAACGGGTCGGTTATTGACGAAAATTAAGACGGTACCAATTACGCGTAGCTTTGAAGTATTGTGCGCTCGTGCACTTGTAAAATCGTATGTCGTCGACGACGGTTCGAAATATAGTTATAGTAAGCCGAAAACCAAACCGCTAGGGACAACGTCTTCAACCGAAACCTCTACCCGGGCGGTGCACTCTCGGTTTGATCGTACGCGTTCCCTCCAAAACTCCGTTACCCTCAATCGATTTTCAACGTAGCACCCACCCCTTTCGTATCCCGTACGGTGGACGCGCGCGAATTACACACCACCGACTCGGATCCGTCAGCGGCGGTGGACCGCGAGAACGCGAAAGGGACCGTGCAAGTCCACCGTAAAACGTCCACGGGGACAATACGCGCATCCGTAACGTGACGCGCGTGCACACGTTATCGTTAATGCGTACGCGTCGCGCACGGTCCGCGGTTAAATGGCGCGGAACGGAATCTCGTATACCGGTAATCGTAATAATGGTAATAAAAACGGCGCGCGGCTGCGGCGGCGGTGCAGGCGCGTTCGGCACACATTACACGGGAGTCGCGCGCGCACGCGCGTTATCGCAAAAACGCGCGTTCTCCGCGTACACGTACGGTTCTTGTGCACGTACACGCGCGCCCCCGCCCGCCGGCGCTACGCTCGCGCACCCGACATCTGCACGCGCGTGTTATATTATTATTAGTAAATAACGGCGGCGGCGCGTGCTGTGTTCTGTTGCACGCACGCACGCACCGACAACGTGTACGTGCGTACACGTATTATATCTGCCACCGCACGCACGCGCACGTATCGCCGGCGGCCCGGTGGTGTGCCGCCGTCGCCGGTATTGTTCCCTGGACGGCGGCGCGTCGTCGGCGCAGCAGCAGCAGCAGCAGCAGCAGCAGCAGCAGATGTTCCGGGGTTGATGTGTGTACGTACCTATACGGCGGGACGACGCACCGGCACAGCAGCACACGACAACCGCCACCTCCCCCCCCCCCTCGTCCCTCTCACGCGCTCGGTCCCTTCTTCCGTCAGTCACCTGCGCGCGCGCGCTCGCGTTAAGGGTGCTCTCGGGCGAGCGGTGCGCGCGCGCGCAGTGATTGAATTATTCGGGTTTCGCGCACACATGCCGTGTTCGCATTCATGAAAGGGGGCACCCCTCGAGCGCAGACGTCGTCCCCCCCGCGCCCACCCCCGGCGTGTCGTCGTCGTCGTCGTCGTCGTCGCCGCGGCCGCGGTGTAAATTCCGTTCGCGTACGGTGCCCCTTCCGACCACCCCTCGCCGCCACCTCACGCCGCGGGTACCTTACCGTTTACGAGCGCGCGCGTGCGTACACAAGCACACACTAGCAAGCACAAGCACACATGCACGTAATAATAATGTACTGTATACGTGTGTACGCGACGAGTGCGTCGCGCGAGTCTGCACAATAAGCGGTACGTGTGCGAACCACCTGCCACCTCCGCCGTCGCCGCCCGTCGAACCACCCCGAAAGGTTCGCCAGCGATCCGTAATGCATCTGCAAGCCTCGCGCCGCAACGGTAGCGCACCCGTACACCCCTCATCGTTTCGTTAGCCGGCGTTGTCCGATTGCTGCTCTCTCTCTCTCTTTTCTTTCTCGCCGTTCCATTATTATTATAATATTATTGTCCGTTTGCACAACCGTCTTCTCCGGGCCCTCCTCGACCTGCCTTCTTCCCGTCGAACAATGACGAACACGTCTTGCCGTCCAGATCCTATAGCCAAATCGTACGTAAAATGAAATGACCACGTGTGCATTGTTGCGCGGTGACGACGAAAAAATAATGACAACAATAATAATTGAGTGTTTGGGGAAAACGACTTTGGTCATTCCGCGTCGACCAGCCGGCGGTTTACAAACCGTCGCGATTCCCTGAAACGGAAGATTAATTAATGCGACGGTCGGCGTTTTTTCCGCGTACGTTTCCGCGCGACCGGTATAAAACTCTACCTACGTGTTCGGTGCTATCGCTACTACAATATTTAACGGCGGAAAAACCGTTCGACGAATCGGTTAGTGCATAAACGGTCGTCGATGATTTCTGTGCGCGTAAAAACACATCGGAGATGCGTCGGCCCCATCGAGACATTTTAACGATACACGGTTTTTACTACGATTCACGCGTTCATGGATTCGATGTATGAAAACCATATCCGCAATCGTTCGCAGTCCAACGAACTGTTCCCGAAAAAAAGTACTGTATTCCGAATCGACGAATTCAATAACTTATAACTATTATTGAATAGAAAAATAAATTATTTTACAAACATATTTTCAACCGTAATAGCGTACGAGGAAAATCGTTTTCTTACGGGAGGTTTCACATCGACATTTCTACAATGTTGCGGGTGATTTGATTTAGTAAATTTAAAACTAAAAATTACAAATCTTTATTTATTTATTTTTTTAATTAAATCAAAGGTAAAATCCGACATTACAGTGACAGGCATACACAAGTATCCACAAATACCCAAATGTATT
This sequence comes from Sipha flava, assembly GCF_003268045.1. Classification (NCBI taxonomy): domain Eukaryota; kingdom Metazoa; phylum Arthropoda; class Insecta; order Hemiptera; family Aphididae; genus Sipha; species Sipha flava. Next base: position 654,037 of record NW_020271753.1, on the reverse strand, counting down.
GCAACTTCTCCAGTAACGACAAATTTTTAGTTTTTTAAATAATTTTTAAGTAATTTTTCAGTTTTCAGTCGATAGGTATAGTTTGAGCACTGCACCGAGTGCATTTGTTATTTTTCGGTGTATCATTGTATAACAGTACAACGTAGAATATTAAAATGTATAGATTGCATATTCCCTTTAATCATCTTTATCACAAACCGTATCGAATTAAAAAAAATCTATTTAGGTCAACACTAACCAAAAATAAAATAAATAATAAATTCTTTATTGCTAGTTGAAATGTTTACGGGTAAATAAACACAAAAATAAAAACTAGTATTATTCTTCACCGAGATGAAACTTCTTATTGAAAAAACAAGAGCACTTAAATAAACTTATGATGACAAAAAAAGCTTACAATAAAAAATGAAAAAAAAAGAATATTATTTTAAAGGTTGGTTAAAAAACAGTATATGTAAGGTTAAAAAATATACTAAGCTACTTATGTATTAAAACATATTTTATTTGACCATAATGTAATATAAAATAAATATTTACTTTAATATTTCTTATATATTATTCGTAGCAAATATCTTTTGCGAGGCTTTAATAGTTTTAGGATTTATACGACGTCTTACTACTTAATTTGATGCAGCACTTTGTTTAGTCACATTATATTATACTCTAGCAGAATCCATCTTGGACTACGGATCTATAGTCTGAAATCCGTCTCTTCAGCTCGAGACCTTAATAATTAAAAGACTCCAATCTTGCTTCTTTAGTCTCGCTAGTTTTCTCCTAAAAATCGAACCCCTCAGCATAATTATTCACCTGTCATGCGAATATTAAAAATCTGTTTGTTAAAAATCAGACAGATCAATTATTTTTATGCCATCTACTTCACGGTAAGGTTGATTCCAACTCCTTGAGTGCATACGTCTAAGGGTACCAAATGTCCATAGCAGAGCAACAGAACGGTTTCTCCTTTCCATCTTTTTCCAAATTTTTGATAAATGATCCACTACTCTGAGGTAACAGTACTCGAGAGTTCTTTGTATATTGATAATTTTGATTTATTGCCTCAGTAATACTTTTTCTCTGTATCTGTTATTATATTATCTATTTCCATTATTTTACTGTTATTATTACTTAAAAGAATTTTGTAATGAAATTACCATTATCAAAAGCCTATTGGCGTAAATTTGTAAAATTAAAACAAAAAAATTAAATAAATGATTGTTTTATAGTTCGCTAATATTATACTTTTATTAGGCCGTATTACCAGAAATATATATGCTCATAAATACTATTCAGAAACAATTTCCTTGACTAGAATACCTGCATTTCAAACTTTCGAATAGGATAAGATATAATTTTCATTTATTGAAAATAAATACAATATAATATACTTCAATGCAATATACTTACACGGTAACGCAGGATGAACAGTAGCATGGTACTGTTATTGAGCGGATGCCATTGCAACCATACGAATATTATGTCTATAAATGTAACGAATAAAAAATAAAAAGGTTTTCCGCTCGACAAGTTCCTATACGGACGCCCTTGAGTGTAATAATAATTATTATTATTATATCCTTGATAAAAAAAAATATTTTAAAACGTAAATGCTCGATTCGTTTTTATTATTATTATTATTTTTTTTTTTTAGTTAAAAAAAAAAGGAAAACCATTTTGGGGGCGAGATCCCTTGCAGCAGCTGTATACCATATGAGCCGCGCACAGATTTTTTCGCTATCGCTGTGCGTTCGTTATCGTCCGTCTACCACCGACGAATTGTTTGCACCGAAGAAAATAATAAAAGCGTGTTCACCATTTGTTCTCAATATTATTTTGATACATTATAATAAGCTAATACGATTAATAATATTGGCAAGCGCGCCCGCAGTATAAAATCCCACCCGGGGCAAGATTAAAATTCTAAAAGTCACAACGTGTATCTAAAAATATATGAGAACAAAATCAAATACCATAGAAATCGGTCCTCGGGAGAATTTATAGTCTTAAGCGATATGCAGTCTTACCTAAACATTGTAAACAAATAAATACACTCAAGATTATACATTTTAGAATATCTAAAAATATGATAAATTTTACTAAACTTCATAAATGGATCTCAATAAAATTATATTATAATTAATATGCGTGGTATTAAATTAACAATAGTTTTGAAACAAAAATTCCCAGTTAGGCTTTAGCAATGGCTTCTTTGGCCCCCCCCTGCGGGCGCCCATGAATATTGATCGTTTCCAAAACGTTTTCGAATCCAGTGGACGCGTCTAGGTTTCGATCGATAAACAACGAACCATGTGTTTACTGGTCGCGTACTGTACGTTATAACGTATATTAATATGCAAGCGTGTTGCACACCATTTGTTGCGAAATACATCAACACTAATACTAAAACTCGCAAAACGTGTGTTCTCCTCGCCAAGCAGTGTGAGCGTTTGTCGGATAAAAACAATACGGGGTCACACAATACAGGCGTTCCTCGGTGATGCGCTATGATATCGTTTTTGCGTTTGAAATGTTTTTAGAAAACCGATCGCGATCACCGTGGAAACGCCGCTCGTTCCGGCGCACTCGAGATTCATCCGGCGTCTTGCGCGTATCGTACTCGATTTCGGTCTAAGCGCGTGCCGCCGTCGAACCAACCCCCCGCCCTCGAGGGGTCGAACCGCGAACAACGCAGCTGACCGCCGATCGGGGTGGGGGCGCGAAAGTCCCGAGATCGCAGCAGGTAGAACCCAATGACCGCCTCCGTCGTTTCCGGGTAAACTCTTTTTGACATCTTAAGACCTCATATATTAAGACATGCGTCCACTTATCGACGATTCGTACCACGTCATCCTCACCGGCCGAAAAAGTTACCCCTCTGATTTATTTCGTCGTCATTACCGACGGACCGATGCGTGCGGTCTTTATTTCTATACCGTACGCGAGGTTACGGTAACGACGCTTCATAATCGTCCGACCGTTGTCGATCGACATTAATTTAAACACAATTGTTGCGCGGTAAAACGCGACTCCGACCGTTTTATTTTTAACGGTTTCTCGTAGTTTCCAAAACGTTTTACTTGGTTTTATCGAACGCGAACTATACTTGTCTTTGATATTTTCAACTGTAAAATTTCGTGCTATTTCATCGTCCTTACGTTCTTCCAAGGCAACTTTTAAAACTATAAGCGCAATTTTCAATACATGTGTACGTGCATGCAACAATACGTATTCCGTTTAGTCGGTTCAGTGAGTTGTTTCTGAATGCAATTACTTCACCGCCCTACGGATAAACACGACAATAACGAGATTCGTTTAAACCGCACTTTTGACGGCGATCGATACGAGTCCGTGCGTACGGGATTCTCGTTGAAACCATTGTCTTGTTCTACGCAGACATTTTTCAACGAAACCGTTGTACATCACGGGATTTCGCGTATACGAATATTCCGGATGCACTATATTTCGAAGTCGTGCGGTAGGAACCGCTGGGTGGATATGGTGATACATACTGATAAACAAAAAATAAAATAATAAATTAAAACACTTCGTGTGCACCAATAACGAGCTCAAAAACCGTGCGTACGCGCAATACGTTTGAATTGTACGCACAACAGATAAGTATTGGATTAACCCGATTCAACGTGCGTTATTGTTGTTGTTCCCGCGTTCGCGCAGCATAAGTACGTTATTCGTATAAGTGGTTGTTGTACACGGCGTTATATCGAGTTCATTTTCTCGTTTCCTATGGATTACCGTCGTTCAATATTTTTAGCGTGATTCGTTCAACGCACGCATACTGTTTCGTTATTGTAGTGCATAATCGTAATAATCTATGAAACGGTTAGGTTAGGTTTATTTTTATTTTTAAAAAATATGACTCGATTTCCAACAAATTACAATACAAACGTTTACGTACAATAAATAATAACTATGGTGGAAGGATAATAATAACTGAGAGCGAATAATGGTAGAAAGTCTCATATCGGAGGCACTCGATGACCTCACGTTTACATTGACAGTTTATACAATTTTCAAGTCACGGCACCATTTCCTCGCTCGAGTCGGCTTCCCGCGGGTGACCATAACGAGGCTATATGCCCTATGAGCCGGTTGGAGTTGAATCGTAGTTTTGCGCGGAAACGTTTGTAGCGGAGAGCAGCTGTTTCGTTGGCCGAGCACATATCATGATCGGAGCTCATTGAGCAATCAGAGACAATACCGGAGCGCACTAGTAATTGTGCGACAGCAGATGCTCCGGACAGTAACTATGAGCAAAGTATCTGTTGACAGCATACAAAAAATCTACAACCAAATACTCGGTGCGATAAATTTAACAGTTCTCGTCGGTCCAAAACACCGCGGTCCATTTCACGTGTCGAGTTGCTTGCGGTTCGGAGATAATACAATAACGGACAAGGGATCCCGCACGCGTCGTCCGGACGCCGCGGCCGTTTATCCGGTAAAAATACTTGTCTATTCAAATCGGCAGCGTAGTCCCCCTCAATCTTTATTATAATATTGCTGGGAGTATATCGGGGGTAGGGGGGTTGAAAGAAGCCGAAACAGCGCGTATATCATTATAAATCCTTGCTGGTTACGTTGTTGATTTCGGTGGTGGAATTTAACTCGGGGAATTTAACCGCTAGTTTACGAAGGGGAAAGCGTATAAATATCAGCTTACCTTTTATGAATCGTTCGAACCCCTAGACGCGTTGCAGTAGGTGAATATGTGCTATGCCATGTACTCGGATAACGTGTTGTATGCCTAATGTATAAACACATATCAAAACAGCTGCTACGCCGAGCGTAAAAAGATCACCTTTTCTTTTCGTTGCACGCATACAATTCATTTTGTTTAGATTTGATTTTTTTTTTTTCAATTTGATATTCTTTCTACGTTTTTAAATAATTATCGTGAGTGTTACAGGCGTTATAGAAAATCTGTTTATTATACACGTACAATAACTTGTGTTTTACGAGTATATATTTATATATAACATTTATCTTCTGTTTATAATATATTTACAACCTAACAGACTTTTGAATAATTAACTTTGTTGACACAATGTATAATATCGATTATTTTTACTCCAGTGTTATACGTTTGAATCGCATGTTACATGTTTAGCAGCGAATACGGTAAAAGCGTTCCGAGTGTTACTACTTTAAATATAATTTTCACATTTTATATTGTTGGCACGTCCAGAAATTCTATTTTTCATTTCTAAATAGTATTCCAAATAGTTAAGAAAAACCGACGGATATTTTTCAAAAAAATAAAACATTTACGGAGTATTGGTTTTCGATAAAATTGAATTCTTTTCTTCTCCTTAATCAAACAATAATAACTGTAAAAAATTGACAATTTTACTGAATGTTAATATCATCATTATTTAGAGATGATTTTCAAAAGGTTATGTGTTTTTTTTTCTTTGTATCAAATACAGTTTTCGTTTTAAAACAAATAATATTGCTGTGGGCGTTAAAACCATAAATATGACATTGACTACGAAACGAATAAAAATTTTAAAATAACTAGCCAACGTATCGAATTATAAAATCCAGTGACAATCAATGTCTTTAGTATGAGTTCATTATAGATAACAACTAACTTATTCTAGCATTATTCGAGTTGACTAATTATCATTGCTGAATTTACTATATGAACGTTGACACACGCACATACATAAGAAATATACACACACGCATATATAAGCAAGTACTAAAATTTATCGGGTTTTATTTATTTTTTTTCGTTTATCGAACAAATATTATTATTTGATATTATACCCCGAACAAGTTAGTTAATAAGAAGTAGATCGTTCCGTTCCTAAATGGATTAACGATCGAAGTTCCACATCGAGTAGATATACTACTTATCACTGTACCAATAATTTAATAATATCGATACTAATTCGTAATAGGTACACGTAATATAAATTAACAACGTCCGTTCGGTCTTGGTAAATAATTCTAATATCGCAACGAAATTTGACGTCGATTACGGTCGCAGACCATATTCACTTTATATTCGGCGGTACTTCGAAAAGCGTGCGCGTCACAGACGTCGAAACAGAACGTTGAAAAGCTGTTTCCAACACGAATGATATTGCGTTATTGTATTCCGGTGATTACAACAGTACTCGGAATAAACGGGCTTTCCTTCTCGAGCTGTGTATATTATTTTATGAACGTGCGAACAGCGTCGTGTTTTGAACGTGCATTTATACCACAAAGCGTACGGAGAACAATCGATAACACCTGCAGAGCATACATTAAGACACATCGTAACACCGCGCCCTGCAACTGCTACCGTTGATGTGGCTGTTCAATGTAATTTGCACAGTTTTCGATTACGAAATCTCGAAAGAAAAAAAAAAACCCCCCGTTCAAAGACGTCGTGTTGCACGCGCTCACGATTAATTAATCAAAAGCGAATAAGACAATGCGTGACGAATGCGGCAACGGTTCGCGTTCGGCATACACTTTCAAAATAAAAAAAATAAAAAAAAATAAAAAAAACACGCGACTGATTATTAACACCTCTCCGGTTGATCGGTGTTTCGCTCCGCGGCAATTTCGTCTTGTGTACACGATCAAATCAAACTTTGTTCGACAGAGAAAAATATCACGTTCACGCAGGCACACTCCAAATCGTTAACTTTTCGCGTGCCGCCGATTTTCCGCACGCTACAGTCTGCTCGAAAATAACGATAAGTATTGATTTCGGAAAATACCGTTGCCCGCACACACGTATTCTATACCTGCCGTACACCATCGCTCAAAACAATAATTGTTTCCGAAAAAACCGTCCGTACATACATACTCGTACGTTATCGGATACGTGACAAGTAAACAATTATTATCAACCTACATGATGCGTACACAGCTGCAATTATCGGGCCTCGGGGCAACGCACTAATTCGATTTTAAATCGGTAATCCTTTTCCTGAAACTGAAAACATAGCAAGTTGAACGTTTTCCGCGCGCGTAATGTTACGATAAATCGATTGTAAACAGTTGTCACGTCTTTTGTGGTTTTTAAACGTCTATAATTACTCGCAAAAAAAAACATTGTACTTGTTCGTTGAAAACACACACCCGTGTACATATAAACGTATATTAGAACATTTCGTAATTGATAGATCTATCTACGAGCTGTAAAACCGACTGCGTTCAACAAATTTGTTTTATTGAAACACGTGGAGCGCGGTTAATCTAATAAAGCCCATACACGGTCAATAATATTGATATTTATATCAATAAATGTTTTAATAAATTATTCAATTTTTGTGGTACACAAACAATCAATAGTATCCATCAATATATTGTTCAGTTTCGTTCAGAATGTCTAGCAAAGAGAACGTGATTGTTACTATTACTTTTGTCATGTTACATGGCGAAAAAATATAATTTCATTTCTTCTTAATTTCGTCCAATGTAGACGTTAAAAATTGTATTGATATTTTTTCAATAAAACATCATATGCAAAATATTTCTTTGTTTTGTCCATATATTCATCACTTTATACTTCACACAATGCAAAATGATTCCAGTAAACTTCAATGCATTCTAAAATAAAATTTCGTTCCTTGTTTCTGTCAAAAAAAGTTATTACGATTTAAATGATTTATTCGAAGACACGCATTTGTCATTGTAGCACATTTAGAAACTATACTAACGTTACATTGACAATAGTATTAGTAATTGCTCCTGTGACACAATAATATTGACTATCTATCAATAAATATCAAAATAATTTTGATTGGTTCAATATATTGAATAGATCTCCGATACAACCCACAAACGATCAATATCATTGCCAATATCAAATATTATTTTTCTTTTTTTGACAGTAGGTTTTCTGTTTGCAGCGTCCAGACGCGCAACGTTCGCCTGTGTTTTCTCTGCCGCAGTCGTTTTAGTTGAGTACGAAATGGAGTGTTGCATATTTCAAAGTATAAGTGCTATTTTGTTTTTTAAGTCTTTTTCAGTTCATAAAAGGAACCTAATTAGGTTCAGTAGTATGTATTATTTATGCTTGCAATTAATTCATGTTGATTAACTAATTCTTATTCGTATGGCATAAGTTATACGAGGGCTATTCAGAAAGTAAGGAACGTCTTGGAATGTAAAAAAACCAAGTACAAGAAAAACATTGTATTACATACATGTAAAAGAGAGACTAATATACTACTTTTCTACGGTCACCATACAAATTCAGACACTTATCATAGCGGGATACAAGCTTTGAAATTCCTGTGTCATAGAATTCTGTCGCCTGTGCTATCTTCCTTGGCGACAATCATGGCAATAGTGTTCTGAGACAGGCAAAGTGTTCTTTTTATTGATTTTCTCGAGCGTGGTGGAACAATTAGCTCTGAGAGGTACTGCCAAACATTGCAAAACCTTTGGAGAGCTATCCAAAACAAGCGCCGCGGAAAGTTGTCATCCAAAATTTTGTTTTTGCATGACAACGCCCGACCGTACACTGCAAACCTTACGCAAAAACTCTTAAACTCATTCAACTGGAAAATTTTTCCTCATCCCCACTACAGTTCTGATCTTGCTTTTAATTTTAAGGATTTTGCTTTTATTTAAGGCGCTTACATGACTATTTTTAAAAGATCATATTATAGCGCTTATAACATATAATAAAAGCCTATAAGTTAAGCGCCCTGCTCATTACCGTTACGTTACGTTTGCCAATGAAAAAAAATACGCGACGCAAGTTCATAACCGTGCGATCGTTTTCACTTGATGTTATTGACAAAATAATTGATACGGCAGCTCTATCTACGACGATGTGCGTGCGTTCGGATGTATCTCGTTCTAACGTGATTTAAGCCACTAGAGCGCGGTATCCCATACAGTAAACCTACTAGCGGTTTCCATTGAGATCGTTTCGTAAAAGTTACGCGCTCTACGATTTCAGTGTAAAATGATAATGTGAATCACGCGTAAGTTATAGACGTTGTTGGCTGTATGTTGCGACAAACTACGAAAAGAAAAAAAAAAAGGGAGGAAAAATACGTAATATTACGAACCAAAAAATCCAAAAATCTCCGCTTGTACCTCGAAGATTATTTTATAAACCGTTTTATAGAAATTTGCAAGTTTGACCAGCTCCATCCGCTTTTCATGTACTCGACTTACCTAAATAAATCTAAAACTTCAACATTTGTGTCTAAAAATATTTTATAATTTGCTAAACCCAGAATACATGATAGTTGTCACTCATTAGTCGTAATCTTATAACCAATCATATAATGTATATTTAATTTTATAATTATATAAAGAAAAAATAATTTAATTTTGAAAGAAAAAAAATCATGAAGGAAAAATGTGTATTATATCAGAACGCATTATCTATAAAAAAATTATTTATTTACCAATAATCGATGAAACCACCGTCTCATCAATCTTTCGTATTAAATTATTATCTGATCATTTATAGACATCAAATAATCATGGAAACTCGTAATAGTGGATAAATCAACTTTATTTTAATTAATCGTCTGCAATAAGAATACAAATTTATAATAATAATAAATTTAAAATTTATAAACGTTTTGGTTGGCGTCCATCAAATTTTTTTTTTATTTAACATACATATACATATGGCAATATTTTAAAAATAACTATTTATTAAGATTACAATATTCAGAAAATAAATATTAAAATATAATTAATAACTCAGTCAGCTGATATGTATTTACACTAAAATAATATCACTAAAAAACTAAAAAATAAATAAATAAAATAATATACAATATAAGAACTAAATAATTATAATATTTGCATAAATTTCATGTAAAAATTACTTCGTCCGGTTCACTTTTTATTTCTGTGAAATATTCATCTTTGACAATCGTTATCTCGGCTAAAAAATCAAAAATCAATTTAAACGTCATGGATAATATTATTTCTGCGGCAGTAGTTGGATTAGACTACAAATATGAGAGTATTATGTACGTAAAAAGGGCTGCGTATTTAATGATTTTGCAAATTAATCTACTTCTACATATTCTTACTTAAAAGTTTTGGCCTTCAAGACCATCACTACAAAGAAATTTTCAAATTAATATATATTTTATTCAAACATCAAATCTAGTATGGTATAAATCTGATTTAAGTAATATCCATTTAAAGCATTAACTGTGATTCCGCACGCGTATGTATAATTTGAACAGTGGATGTTAATAATATTTGTAATACAATTTTATATTTCATTAAAGTGTTATATTTTTTTATGAGAATTTTGATGTAAATTTTTTTTTTTAAACTTTTTATTTGCGTTTCTAATAGATTATGGCTTAATCATTATAATTTATAATCAGCAAGGACTGTATAAGACACGTTTAAAAACATATACATTATGCTAAATATATAGCTGATTATCTTAGCATACAATATTATTATTATAATTAAATATTGAAATACTCTGATAATAATAAAAACCAAAATATTGCTTGATAGCTGATAACTATAGTTCGATATAACAAGAAAAATAAGAATACAATTGCAAGAATATCAAATTTAATTTAATTTAAAATAGTATTAACGTGAAAAAATTCGATAGCTACGTAACAGGACGGTGTAATATGTTACAATACAAAGGCTGTACGAAACTAAAATAAAAAATAAATCAATAATTGAAAAATAATAAAAATAACTGCCTGCAAAACTAAAAATTTGAAATTCGAAAATACACGCATATGGATTGTCTTCTCATTAATTAAAAATTTTGAACAAATGTTCGAAAGTATTCAACATTTTGTCTAAAGTTTTTTATTTTTTTTTTAAATCATTGTAAAATATATGCCATTCTTCAAATACTACATTTAAAATAAACACCGATCAAGTATTTTCAATTAACAGGGGTGTACATTCAATTACCATATGAGGGGGAATTAAATTACATATATACATATTTTTCATGTTAATATCAAACGCCTATTTCTATACCTCCTTGGAAGAAAAAGGTATGTTTTTTTGATTCCATCGTAATGGAAAAATACTAAATTTATACTCACATTAAATATTCATGACGTATATATTTTTCATTCTAACCATTTCAAAACTGGATTTTTTCCCCAGCCTTCCCCCTCCACCATTTGTACACAGCTAGAAACAAATCACGGCTTATGGTAACTAACCCTCTAATGAATTAACATACTGGACCATGTACCTATGTTGTATTTTCAATGATTGTTATATTCTCCAGCGGGCATATACAAATAATATCAAATCGAATCAACTCTCTCATTTCCATTACAATTTCCCTTATTTTTCTACTTACGATTACTGCCTACACATTAATCAGATAGTCGAAACACAAGACACAGATACACATAAAAACCGGTTTTTAGTAGAAATATTGTAATATTTACAGATATTTAAAAGTATCAATTAAAAATATAAAAACTAAAAAAAAAATTCTTAATCGATTTATATACCCCATAGATCCGCAATTCTCAATCGTATAGTATAATAAGCTAACGACATCGGATTAAAGATACACACAAATTTACGTATGATTAACAATAAATCGGCGAAGGAAAAAAAAAGCTTATTCAGACAGGCTATGAGGCATGTACAGACGTAGTGATTACAGGTACAATTTCTGTCGATGTAGAATATTTTTCTACGAACGTGCAATACCAAGACGACAACCACATGCCGTACATAATCTTTCCGTGGATTTTATAGTAAATATTTTATTGTTATGCCAAGCTTAAAAAATGAATAGATCAATGTCATCGGATATCGAAAATTAATCGAAGAGTGCAAATAAATCGTCGCAGATAAAAAAAAACTCTTTTACATTACTGGCGTCGCCCAATAGAGTACACTAATAATAAAACATAAAATATTGAATACGATTTGTGGTGTAAGTACAAGACATATTTTTATTATTATATTCTACATCTACAGAAATACTTAAGTTTAGTAACAAAATAATAATTGATTTCGGATAATTTTAGAATCACATTTAGATATTTGTGCTTGATACTTATTCCAAGATATTTCTAAGATACAAAATTAAACTCATTTTATTGAAAAGTAATGATAATTTCATTAAATTATTTTTTAATTGAACAAAAATGAATATCTGTAATTACCGATAAATCAAAAATAACTTTACTTACTTTTATGGAGGGAAATTTGTTATACGGGATGGTCTTAAAGGCCGAAAAACAAAAAAAAAAATTTTACATTTAATTAAATGTATTCGAAGTTCTCGTGTCGAAACGTTTTGTTTACAAACACCAACATTTATATCGGTGTTGTATTCGAATTTCAAAAATATTAATCAAATTTTTATAAATACTATTAAATTAGTATTATACTATTATTATTATTACTATTATACTATTTAATATTAATATTGTTTACAATAACATTTTCAGAATTTTATTCGAAGTAATAAATAATTTAACATGAGTATTATCATATTGTAATAGATGTGATATAATATATCTCATAATAAACATATTAATTTCCCATTATTCATTAGTCTTTTGTTCGAGAAGCATCAGACTAATACTATATTAATGTTTGAAACATGCATGCAAATGAGCTTAAGTTACCAAAAAGTAACTACGATATTCTTATTCGTATAAATTTCAAATTCTACTTACGAAATAAGTTCATGTCTTCAATATCACTATTAATTTCAGTTTCAATTTGCATAATTCCTAAAGACTCTTGTTGATTTGTCGAAAATGATTGACATGCTTGTATTGTATCTTTTTTGACATCTAAAATATAAATTTAATTGATTACATTAAATACATCCCAGTACTGTAAATAATGAACAAATTTAAATATATTAGTCTTCAATTTCGATCTTTTTAAATTTAATGATCGTTTGAGGTCTGATTTACATTTCACAGAAGAATCTTCATCGCTAGGATCTTTAACTTTCAATATGGGTTTCTTTTGTAGACCTAATAAAATAAATAAGAATATCATATTGTACTATACATAATAAGTATTTTTCACTTATTTGTCCTCTTATAGCACATATGATACAATTATATAATGCACCTTGGTAAAACGTATTTCTTCCCCGTATTACACGTACAATTATTTGTTTATTTCAAATTTTAAGACTTATAAACTATCATGAACAATTTTTGGTGCTCTTCTATGGCACGAATTTAATGATATCACTTATGATTTGAGTAAATAAACAGATGATTTTTTTTTTTATGTTTTGTAACCAAAGAAATTCATTTGTATAGGAGTATAACATTTATTTGAAACTATTACCATGAAAACATCAAGAGTTTCTAAATGTCTAAGACTAAGTGGAATATACCTCCAAAAACCCCATTGCTGAGGAAGAATCCTTCTAGTATTATTTTCACCCCGTGTAAATAACGATTCGTCGATTCCCACTGTTAATTTTGGTAAAAAGCATATCGCACTTTCTTCGTCATTACACACCGAACACAACATATCGTAGTTGAAACGAACCATGGTCGATCAGGGAACTGACAGTTTGTGATGAATCGTGACAACATCGAAATAATTATAATCTAGCTCGATTACGGAATTTCGGTTATTTACCGACCGCCGCCACCGACCGTTAGAGTAGGTACAATAATCAGCTGCATACTAGTTGCGTCCCAAAGATATCAACGAAAAAAGCTCTAATCCGAATTGCGGCCCGAATTCATTTTTGGTACAGACGAGTTGCGGCCCGGGTTTTCTAACTATAGATAATTTAATCTTGACTGATAAAATATTTTGTGAGGCTTTTCATTCGAAATTCAACGCTTTGTTCTACAGTGCTCATCCTAATATTTTTGTATTCATCGATGTTCTGAAAAATGCACAGAAGGATACCAATATAAAATTAAGAAGCCGTAACTTAAATTTTCACAGAACAATTATCATTGAAAAAGAAACATTTATTAGAAATGCTATGAAACGGTTAGAAGAAAACCAAATTGACAAATTTGAATTTATACATCATACAAGTCTTTACCAGTGTCATAATACCTACGAATTTTACTAAATTATACTAACATTTTTAACTTCAATAAATATCATATACGTTTTTACCAGTGCTGAAATTTTTTAATAAAAACAATACATTTTAATATCAGATTTTAATGTCAAAAAAACTTTTTAACCATAAAAAATATCATATATGTTTTTACCAGTGCCAAAATGTTTAAATAACCTAACTACAGGATCTAATAAATATGAAGGAAAATGAAGCTTTTTAAATTTAAATTTTGGGCCGCAATTCGTATGCACCCCAAAAAAACTCGGGCCGTAATTCAGAAGTAATTTTTACCGCGCGACGCAACTAGTAGCCACCCCAATAATCGAAAAGTATCCAATTTTTTAGTATAACTAATGTGATAAAAATATAATGATAAAATATTACCACACTATTATTTGTTACTTTTGTGCACCAATAATAATAATTAAAATTAAAATACAACTCTTAAATATTGTACCTCGTGTCATCCACGTTTTTTAATCAAATTTGATAATTATTTTATTATATTATCATCATTAATATAAAAAATAATAATTGTTTTGATAAATTATTAAAAGGTTTAAATCATTATAAATCAGCTCTCAACTTCCAGCTGTTACAATTATTAAAATTTAATTTAATTAATCTAAAGCCGAGTTCACACTTACAACATTCGCGCGTACCGCAACACCATATCGTAACTCCGCCGCGTAACTGTAACTTCTGTGTGAACATGAACGCGTAACAAGAAAGTTAAATATCAATTTTTGTAAATTTGTAAACAGAATATATTTTTTTCGTAAAATTTTGGTTTTTAATATTTCTCTTCTACGCGTGTTTTTTTTTTTTTTTTTTTTTAATAAATTAATTTTTAAATCAATATCGACTTGAATTTCCATTAATACTTGAATAACTAATAAAATATAAGATGAAATGTAATGTAAAATATAATACGAATGTAAGAATGGGAAGTATGCAATTGACTATTGAAGTATATGTGAAAATTTTCAGCTCCGTTCGTTATTTCTGGGTTATTGTCTAGTACACTAGCTTATAATTCTGGCCCAAAATCACTATATTTTTTTTAATATATAGTCTGAAAAATTCATTCTTATTGTTACATGGCACTATTGAAATTATTTTAGTAAATCCGTCCGGGACATTATTTGAGCTTAAATGTGATAAATCGGAAAAGTATAAGCCACCTTCTAATCTCAGAATCATTTTTCAGTTATTTTTTTAATAAACTTATATTTTTTTGTGACTCCCTGAGCCGACTTTGTCCTAACCTGATTGGAAACTACGATTGAAAATAAACGTTATGCTTTTAGAGTATACGGACATCCTGTACACCTAAAATTTTAACTAAAAGTTGGTTTTTATTGTTCACAATCTTGTGCGCAAACGAGTCTTCATCAATTTAAACAGTGGATGTTAACAATAATAATAATAATTGTACTACAATTTATACAAACAGTATATACACATAGTATATATTAACAGTTTACAGAGTATAGAAGGGAAATTGTAATTAAGAAAGACCGAGGACTTTATTTTCGAGCAAATAATCTCCAATGTTTGTCTTTTAAGTGATATGGAACGAAAGAGATTTTCTAAAAACAGGGAAGAGTTATGAGCGTGTGTCCGACTGCAAAACCAATTATATGTTTGAATATAAAAAGAGAACATATATAATAAACATAATTCAATCTTATTGTGGTGAGAAGGGCATGTACCTCAAAATGTTGACAACCTTTACTCAAGTGTTTGGGATTCATCAGACAAATATCAATCATAAAATACATTAATTCTTGAAATATGCATGCAAATAAGCTCAATCTACCAAAATATTACTATGGTAATCTCATTTTTATTAAATTATATTTTAACTTACAAAGTGATACTACGTTTTCGATCTTTAATACCTCATCTTTTTCCGGATTTGTCGAAGGGTGTTGTATTTTTTTTTCGTCGTTGTCTAAAATATTAATTAAATTAATTATATTTCAATAATACATAGATTTATACATACTAATTTCAAAATTCAATTTTTTTGAATTCACCGAGTGGTTATCCCTGGGTTCACGTTTTATAGTACAATTTTCCCCAGGATCTTCAACATTCATTTTGAATTCCATCTCTTGAGCTAGTCAAACAAATAAATTAATAAATCATACATAAACAAACTAATCTAATACCATTTATATATACTTATATAGTTATATATTTATATTTACATCGACTTTCGACTTCCAGCGATTTTAACGAATCTACTTCAGGATTGTCAAGTTTTACATGATCAATGTTACCACCGGTGTTTTCCTTGGAGTTTTCATAAATTATATTAAATACATCGAGTTTCCCGTAGTCAGTAAGAATATTTATTAAATGTCCAAAAGATGGATTATTAAGAACTTTTTTCTTCACTATTAATTGTAAACATTGAACTTTTTTCGGATGTTGTTTTTTATATTCTTCGTTTAGTGTGCGAACATCAAAATGTAAATTTTCGACCGCATTTTTAATAATTGTTTTAAAACATTTATTCTCGAGAGCTGACCATTTCAAGTGATTTTTATTACTCATTTCATTTTCATCACGGTTAATAAGAAAATTAACATTAAGGAATTTTTTTGCAAACTCTTTAACACGTATTTGATCTTTATTAACATTAACCTTAACTTTTGTTTCGTCGGGTGTAACTTTGGGTATTTTATAGCCTTTCAGCCAACTCAAATCACTATTACCTAATAAACTGCGTTTTACGTTTATTATCGATTCATCCATGCTGTTATTTAATCTATTAGCTTGAGCCCATCTGAAGTTGACTATAGCTTTTTGTGGTTTCGATCTGTCTAGTCTTGTATATTCTATTGAAGAAAAATATTTTTCATAACCGTATGGTATTGATTTTCTACTTGATTTTTTATTAAATCTATCCTTTGATTTTGCATTGTGTTCCATAGAAGTATTTTTATTTTTTGGTTCTGATGTTTTTGCTATGGATTCAAAATCAAAGTTTTCTAATATAGTATCGACTGTAATACCAACGCTGTTAATAAGTTGTTCGTGGTTTACTGATATTCTGTACGCATAACTTCTCGTGTTTGGATCAAAAATTTCTGTACTTTCGGGGCTTCCACGAAATGTCGCGGAACTTGGTGAGGAAATCGACTGTTAAAAAAATTTGAATCATGATTATAGTTATTATATATTTAATATATTAAAAATACTATTTAAATTACTTTTATCTAGCCTTAAAAAAATATAGATTATGGCCCAGTACTTAAAATATATATTTTTATTTTATTTTGGTAAAGTTAAATCATGATACATTTTAACAAGTGATATTTTTTCGAATACTCGATGAAATAATCAGTTAATAAATTTAATTTCGAATAGGGACATTTTCAAAATAAATATTTTAAATTTATAAATGAGCTCTTTATGCTTATACCAAATTATAAATTTTATTTTATTTTAACGAATTTCAACTTACCGCAAACAAACTGTAAATTGTATGTAGGTTATCCAATAATGTATAACATTCGTTTAATTTCGATCTTGTCAATCTGTAAAAAATATAGATTAATATACAATTTATTTAAAACTCAAATTTCTGTACATCGTGTTGGTTTTATTATTTACATTAACAATTTAATTATTAATCGTATGTATTTGGAAGTTTTATATAACTCATGTATTTATGTATTTAATGTGTTAATTTAATTCGAACCAAAAAAAAAAAAGTTGATACAAGGGGATAATTTTACTTTCCTGTATTTTTCGTTAAATGAGATGTTTTTTTTATATCAAGTAATAGAAAACATTAAAACAAAACATTTCAATTTGCCTGTGATTTGCTTATGCAAACCCGTTCTGCTAATATTCATATACTTAGATTTTCCACTTCCTTAGTTTTAAAAATATTTATTTTTTCTTTTAAGTTCAATTTTAATTTTTATTATTATTAATTTTAACGTAGATACAAGTTCACACTATGTTCTGCTCATAACCGAACCATTTGTCATTTTTCGAATAGGAAAACCATTAAGATAATATAAAATATGAACGAAATGTATAAAATATAAATATACTCTTTTTATTACTTAAACATTTTCAACATCATGTTTATATTAATTATTTTCGGTATTGTGTCCATTTATGAGAGGTATTTTTTAATTTTGGTACCAGTTTTTAGTATCCAAGTCAATTATTAGGAGTGTTCTTAATTAGAAGTTTATAACTCCTATTATATGCATACATTTTTATCGGGGAATTTAAAAGTGTCCACTATTGGGAAGGGTCCACTATTGATATGTGTCCATTAATAGATGTTTCATTGTAATACATTACCAATTGGATGCAACCATTCATGCCTAGATCATATATTTACTAAACTTAAATGTATTATATCTAATTGAATTCACAAATTTATTATTTATTAATAGCAATAAGCACTTAATTAGCTTGGTAATAAGCAAACTTAAATCACTGACCATTTTTCAACCTTAGTTTCTACGCTTACAAACAATAATTCCAATACATAAAATAATAATTTGTTTAACTAAATAAAATACGTTTGATCGAATATAAAATTAAAGGGATAATTATGAATAAAAATAGTCTGATATATACTTAAAACAAAATCGATGTTAACAAGTGTTGTAAAAGGTTCATAAAATGTATATAATTTAATTGATAAATGGGCGATACCTAAAGTAATAATTTCTAAAAAGAAGAAGCATTTTAAATAGTAGATGTCATCTGGTTTTTTTGATATTCTACTTCAGATGTTTCCAATCTATTTCAAATCGCGACTCCCAATTCTTTTTTTTTTTTAATGCGACCCCTACAAATAATACATAATAGAATATAAAAAATTTTTGAATACATGTATTTAAGTACGCGTCTGAAATATATACGTTTGAATTTAATATAATTCAGTAATTTTTTTTTTAATTAACTGAATTTCATATAGGATAATTAAAACTTAATTTAATTAATGATTTTAGTTTTCTTGACACTAATTTAGAATTATTTATAACCTATTATATCATGCATATGACTAAGTATAATATAAATATAATTAAATCGTTAGTTTTAGTTTTCGTGACACTAATACCTCAAATTGTACAAATTACGTATGGGGCAGACGATAATAATAAAAGTAATAACGGTGAATTATTTAATTTCGATTTAATTATCGTTTATTACGTAGCTAACAATATCTATAGTAAGAACATAGCCATCCCAAGGGGGGGGGGAATGGAGCAAGTTCCCTAGAGCATAAAACGTATTATGAATTTAGGGGGCATCATAAATATTAATGATAAGAAGAAAAATTAAGTTATTTATTTTAGATATGTAAGCATTTATTTTTCTTTTCTACTGAAATTTCTGGAACCTAAAAAATTTTACAATATAAATTATTAAATACGAAATTATATAAATAATGTGTTACATGTATAAATATTACAGTATGATAGAATATTATTGATAAATTAAAATGTTTAATAATAAGATCGTCAAGCGAGGACGATCTTCTACTGGCATGTTCTAGTTTCGTGGTCATGAAATAATTAAATATCGCTTGCTATTTCGAGCCAAAAATCGATTTTAAGTTTCGTTAATTTATACTTAGGATTTGATGGGTCTCATAGAATAAGACGCGCTATGTATAAATTAATTAGCGTGATACACTGATCGTCAGAGAAATCCATAATTTATAAATTAGTATTTAACTACCTATCAACTAGTTTACAAATAAATGTGGCACTAAAAAACAGTTGATTATTAAACCCTCAAATGCAGGTGAACACAAGCGAATCTGTTGTGACGAGCTGAATGACGTTCACACTGAATGTCATTTATTTTGATCTTGCCGCACCGAAGGCGAACGAATGATACAAATGGCCGTTCGTTTGCGTTCGGCGTACTGTTTACACCAGCCTAAGGCTGGGCGCACACCTAAAAAGCAAAACTGCTTCGAGCTGCGCGGAAAATTTTGTTCCAAATAGTTTGGAACAAATTCCATTCACACTGACAAAACAGAACAGAACAAGACAATAATTCTGGATTAATTTTTGTTTGTAAGTGGCCTATTTCTAATATTACTTTATTTTACTGTCGATTTAACATTATTATGTTTAGAGGTGAAAACTACTTGTTGTTTCCACCTTTGCCCTGAATTTCCTACATGCAGGCGTATTAATTTTTAGATTAGTTATTAAATTATTTTATTTTATCCATTTCCTGCACGTAGGCTTATTTACTAATATCCATACTAAATTATATTGATTGTTAAATATTGATTGTTAAATATTAATTATTAAATATTGATTATTAAATATGCTTAGCCTTGGACTTACTACAACATCTACGTATTTCAAAAAGTATAACGAAAAAATAATAAAACAAAAAAATTTCGATTTGATTGTAGGATAAAAATACGACTTTTGCATAATCGTACGCCCCTTTGCGATTCGCGCGTATTGGCGTAGGCACATTTCGCCATACCCTTACTTCGCCACTGACTAGTCGTAAAATAAACAAGTGACTTTGGTTTTCGTATTTTGCTCGGAGCAAAAATAGAACCCCGGACGGATCAAGACTGAACATGTTTTGTTTTGTTTTTTTATGTGTAGATGTTGACCGATTAGTGTGCACGCGTTAATTACTTAACACTGTTCTAATGATGTCCAAACTACTCCGAGATGATCCGAGCTGCTCGGAGCAGTTTTGCTCTATAAGTGTGCGCCTTAATCGTTAGTTAACCGAACTCGCGTTCGTTCGCGTGTAAACGCACCTTTATACATCGCATAGGACGTACTGCACTTAAGATAAAGTATAGTCAAAATATAAACATAATGACAGCAAAGATAAGATTAAATTACATTGGTTATCGCACGGATAAACGGTTATACGTCAACTGACCTTCGCCTAATTGTTTTAAATAACCGATGTGATGTTTCATTAATTCCATTTATTTTTAATTTTCTATTATACGGCCGGTCCGTCCCTGTAAATTTTGTTTCAATAATGCGATTGTATCAATTATCCGTGTTTCTAATAAGCGGTTTCTACAGAATTCAATTTTACATATTTTTACATACTTCTCCATAAGTACATGTTTATGTACACCTATTTCTCAATAATTCCATTTTTTCCTACATATTTCGACAATTTGTTCGTATACAATTACTTAACAGGGGCGTCATTTAAAAGGGGGCAGACTATGGCAAATACCTCACTCTAAAGAATTTTTAAAAAGTCGGCAATTTTTTGTCCAGTAATCAAATGCTAAAATCGGTAAATAGTAAACTTTTATTTTCTATTTTGTACTCAGAAATCAGATAATATTCTCTTTTACATACACGTTTACGGTTTATTAAAAGTTGGGAAATATTGACTCCTCCCCGGTTTATGATAATCGTTACTATGCAAACCTTATAAACTTTATTTTTGGTATACTATATATATTTCTAATGTGATCTTTATAAAACAGTTTTCATCATTGTATATACCATAAAAATTGAGCTCATAATCTATAAAAAAAAGTTAAGATCATACTTATTCACCCCAAACTACAGTACATAATATTTGAGATACAATTTTGTTTCTATAAATAAGTTCTATAGAGTATTAAATATACAAATAATAAAATTATAAGTATTTAATTAATTAGATTTATATTATTATTCCATTAAACCTATTGATAGGTAACAAACTCATAGCCTTTAGGATAAGTAAATAAATTAATGTTTTACTATCTTTAATGTTATTATTTAATTGGGTAAATTGAGACGTTTCATGTTTATCATCATTTGTTTATCATCATGACATCATTATTCATTACTAATCTTTACATATTTTGTTCCGAAAAAATATTTTATTGATAGTCTATAAATATGATAGTCCATAAATATTAAATACGAGTATTTAAATATATAAGTAACTATAATTTTTTTAAATATTATGAAGTCGACAAATTTAATCAGTTACCCCACCCTTTCAAAAGTTGAAATGACGTCCCTACTTGTATACGATTGTATTTTTCAATGCAGACAATTTCCCATGTTTCCAAAAGTACGTAAATAAAATAATAACAATAATTGAACTTAATTACGGTCGATATAAGTTCGAGATTTATTACATCGATAAACGATTGTTAATGATTTATTTATACGTGTATGTATTTGAAGTACTGACAGCAAGTCAATAGACCTAAATTAACGAACTTCGAAAAAATAAAATGTATTATGTCAGTACTTGATTCTACTTCAGCAGTTTCTATTCAAAAAGCGAGAAAACTATTAAACAAAGATGATATTAAAAATAAGTTAATCTATACATCTGTTAATTTTGGATTTTGGAGAATACAATAAAATAACTAGAAACAATAAAATTGACTTTAGTTCTAAGTTTAAAGAAACTGTAAAATTCACAGAATAGCTACAAGAACCATTGGTAGTGGCAGTAAAAGTAAAATATGCACAGTGTATTAAACAAAAATCTTGATTTACACTACCTAAAATTGATTAAAAACATCCACTGTGGTATAAATAGGGTAATATTGCAGACTATGGTAAGCGCGCTCATTTATATATTGCAAATATGAAATTTGCACCCATTACCCAGATTTGGACAAAAACAAATCAAAATAATTAATAAAAAATAAAATCATAAATAACTAATTATTTTGTGAATAAAGTAAAATATTTTATTTTAAATAGTTTTAGTAGTGAATGAAAAATAAAAATTACTGAAAAAATATATTAAATATATAGTAAATAATATCCAATTTTCGTGTAACAAAATTATGTAAAAAATATATTATTCATAACAAAACAAATAATTATAATAACAATAGTTTATATAATATTTATAATAATCATGAAAAAAATAGTAAATACTATACTAAATAAAATTTCCGTACTTATAATATATGGCTACAGTGCATTTTTTAACTAGTTAACTAGGCGACACAAATGTCGCCCAGTGATAATACTCTGTCGACCGTATTTTAAAAGATTGGGCGAAATAATACGAAACAAACTTGTAATACTATAATCGTACTATGATATTATACATTGATTATTTTGAGAAAAACATTTTTTTGTCGCCCAGTGAAAATTCCTTATAAAATGCACTGTTAGACTTTATTTAAAATTAATTACAAAAATGTTACGAAAGTAGAAAAACTCTATGAGCGGGTTAATAACATGTCGATATCGAGTGCTAAACCTTTGGATCATAATTATATGATCTAATGGTTTAGGACTCGATATGATCAAAGGCTAAACCCATTAGATTAGCCCCTCATGGATAAAAAAATAAATTTCAAATTAATGTTATAGGTTCTTAGTATGGAATACTAACTATATGAGCAGGGGGATATGTACAGGGGCGAATAGACATGATCTAACCGGGAAAAATATAATATAATGGTTCACATGATCATATCCAAGTTCCAACAAAACAATTACCTCAACTTTGAGGGAACCAACCTGTCAATCACTACCTCTTTTTTTTAGTAAAAATTGATGTAAATTTAATATTTCACTATAACAACCACATTTATTATTTTACTATATCACTATAATATAGTCGTATTATTATATTATTTTACCATACAACTTTATTTTATTATGTTATATTATATTACAGTAGTACCAAGGCCGTATCTAGTATTCGTGGGGGTCCAAAACATGTATTTCAACTTTTGATATTTGGTTAAAAATAAAACAGAAAAAGATTTAATCTTCTTTTGTTAAAATTAATATCGTATTTTCATATGATATTATGATATAAAATTAAAAGCAGTCAATGATTAATTGGGGTTTAAGTCATTTTTGACTGAAAATATTTATATTATTATTAAAATTAAATAAGTATTTTAAAAATTCGTGAAATATTGAAGAAATTTCGAGGGGGGGGGGTCCAGACACCCTGGACCACCCCCCAGATACGGCCTTGAGTAGTACGTATTGTACTAATTATAATTGTATAACTGTAAAAGATAACTTGACAGATTCACTTATATTCTAGTGGTTGTGCTGGTAAAATAAACAGTAACTAAAACTTTTAACTCGTATACATATATCAATAAATAAAAGTAAACATGTGGGTATATTTATAACCTTTGGATCAGGGGCGGATCCAGACTGAAATAACGAGGGGGTGATTTTTAACGGACACACATGATATAGATATTTATATAGATAAAATTAAAAATATTAATTTTTATATGGGTTATTTATTAATATAAAAAAAATCTTAAAAAAAAATTATACACAGTGAAACCACGATTTACCGTATTTCGATTATCCGTGCTCAGTCTTCCAAAATTATCGTCGCTCGAAATTGTTCGTCTGAAAATTTTAATTAAGTCGGACGAATTTTATATTATGTACAGATTATCGAAAAGCGTAAACGAACTTTTCAGCGATAAAAATATGTCACAGGTAGATATGAGTTATAATTAATAGAGTCTAATAGAAGTTCTTCAACAATCATATTTATCTAATCACGTTATAACTAATATATTTGGGAAATTTTCAAGTCTGTCGAATTTGTTTCATATTATTAGGTGTATTATTAGCATTTGCTATAACCGTTTCAAAAACAGTCATTGAGAAAATAATATCGTACACACTTAATATGGATATAAAATTATAAATTTTTTCATAATTCGTTTAATAAAACGTCTCGATTA
Source organism: Sipha flava (assembly GCF_003268045.1). Classification (NCBI taxonomy): domain Eukaryota; kingdom Metazoa; phylum Arthropoda; class Insecta; order Hemiptera; family Aphididae; genus Sipha; species Sipha flava. The sequence goes on along the minus strand of NW_020271753.1, from coordinate 629,318 downwards.
ACCGTGTTTTTCATTTTTCCGTGTGACCCTTCCCCACCATTGCCCTAGATAATCGAAGTTCTACTGTAGTAATAATAATAATAATAATAATTTTTTTTTAGTTATTCCAATGTGTCTCTTAACAATAGAGTTTATAAATTACAAATTTGTTGGTTATAGAGGTACCTAACGATTTTTACGTTGATCATCATCAGTTATCACGTTTCGGAAACACCGACCAACACAAAACTTGGTTACGAATATTTAACTATATCAGTATATCACCAAATAATAAATATAAGTGGTAACATAGTACCAGCATAAGTTGGTATAAAAAAAATTAGTTTAAGATTTCCCTATTTACCCTTGAAGTAATTACGGCAAAAACTAAAGTCTACTATGGTGAACGGGGGGGGGGGGATCGCCCCATTCGCCCCCTCTGGATCCGCCCCTGCTTTGGATCAATATCGTGTAGCGTATGATCAAAATATTATATTATAATTTACAAAAAACAATAATATAAATAGTTAATAACAATTATTATGATGTGTATAGTTTAAATTATAATACAAAAATGTACCTACTTGTTTAAACGACTAAACTCCAAAATATTCTATAGTAAAATATGCTAAATTCTAATCGATTTGTAGGTATGTAATATTACATAGGTACAATTGTACGTTGTACACAAGAAAGACAAAAGCAGAATGATGTAGTGAATAGTTGGAAATACATTATATGAAAAACGTACATCTGTATTCGATAATAATAATAATGATTTATATTGGTTGATGGCAATAATTGGATAACAGCAGAGGGTCACAAATAAGCACAAAAATAATACCCAAATTCCAAGATAAACACTAGGACGGTGGTCCTCGCAACTATTTTTCGATAGCTGATATAATTATATATCAATTATATATCTTATATAATGATGATGATATAATTAATAAGGTGGACTTCCCTACTGTTCAATCATACTATGATATTTATAGATTTAAGCTAGATTTAAATATTTATTATCAGTATTATTTTAATTTACCTTTATTTTTATGTATGTACAATAGTGTATCTATGTATAATAGTGTTAGTACTAATATTTTTCATCGATCCATTTTCGTCAATATAAGTAGCGGCCCTTCCCGGTGTTCCGGCTGCCCTATCCGCCCCTGGAGATGTACCACCCATTTTTCTTCAATATCAAATTTAAAAAAAAAAAACAAGGGCCCAAACGTGATCCTCCCCCCTCCCCGGTTATCCGACAGAAATGTTTTGTCTATGTGTCAAGGTGAAATCAATGTTGTTTATGGGAAAAAGTTCGTAATGGAAGTTGAAACGGAATCCTAAACATTTCGGTGTAATACTTTTTAAACAATTCGTACTCAAAAACGATGACTTTGTGCCAGATCAGATGTTACAGAACGTGACAGAACAGGAACAAAATATAAAAGTTTTGAAAATAAAGTATCCCAGTATACAAATCTTAACCATTGCTTATTCGTGTAATTACATAAACAATGTATTGTATCATAACAATGATGGTGAAACGGAACATTGAATTGATAAGGATGGTAACTTCGAATAAATCAAATAAAATGATAAACGCAAGGGTAAATCACGGTGCCGTTGTAGATCGTGTTTATAAATATTATAATAGTTCCTTCGGTGATGGGTGCACAAATAATGTTTATCATTATCGGAATAACGTAAAGCGGGTAAACTTACTTGTTTTTATTCATCATAACGAGCATAAACCGCAACATGTTTGCGTGGCGACAATCAATTCTCAGTCTCCGTGAATGGTTGATGATTTCTACCAATAACGGCTTCAGCTTTTGGAGTTTGAGCTTCAGTGCAGTGGCGCTTTTTCCGCTCATGATCGCGCGATTTAGAGAGGGGACAGTTGCTCCCTACGTCGAATAGAACAGGTGTGCGTGGACGTAAGACAGAGTGGGTCAAACTGTGATGGCGCTCGAAAACGATAAAAAAGGTTTCTAGTTCGAAGGGTCTGGCCGGCGTAGCCGAGATGTTAACTCGAGATTTACCTCAGACGTAAAACAGGTGGAATCGTTGAGCTCTTGACACGAAGACGAACGAATCTTGACTACCACGAAAGATATTACTCTACCGGACGATCACTGCAGCAATAATCCCTCAAGGTAGACGTACAACTGTGAAATAAACGACAACCAGTTATACACAATACAGCACAAAAATGTATACATAAATATAGCTATAAATTTCTAAATTAAAATTATCCAACCTTTAGTACTAATGCAATTTACAAAAACGTTAAGAATTAAATAAAAATAAAAATAAATAAACATTTCCGCATAAAATTGTCCCATGATAAAGTATCTAATATACCCATGGATTTATGAGTGTTTGAACGACGATTAACGCAAGGGCATATTTGAGGGGGGATGACGGAGGCATTCACCATTTTTATATTTTATTATATATTTATATATATATATTTTTTTTAATATAATACATTGATTTATTTAAAAAATGTAATGTATAAATAACTAAGAATATAAATTGCTAGTCTATTATTATAATAAGTTATCATTTTAACAGGAATATGAGCTGTAGGTAATGAACTGTAAATTATTTGTAAGTGTGTATTGAAGAAAAATTAGTTTCGCCCCCCCCCCCCCCCTCATGGTCACAACTCAAATACGTCTTTGGATTAACGATGTATACGTCCTGCGTAAACGCGATATCTGCCAGTAGATAAAGTGAATAAAAATTTACTTTGGTTTTGTAATGCAGCGCTGTTCAACGAGAGCCGAAAAAATATCGAACGAACATGAGAAAGAGAGAAAAGGTTGATGACAAGGGAGAAAGAGAGAGAAAATACATTAAATGGATATGTGAGAGAGACAGAGTAGAAGAAAAAATAAAATAAGATAAATAAAACAGGTGGAACCCCTGGGCTCTGGCACGAAGACGAACAAATCTCGACTACCACGAAAGATATTGCTTTACCGGACGGTCACAGCAGCAATAATCCCTCTCAAGTAAAGACGAACACCTGTGAAATAAACGAAAACGAAATAACAAGAATACATCGAATGAATATGAGAGAGAGAGAGAGAGAGGGGAGAAAGAAGATCGATGACGAGGGAAAAAGAGAGAGAAAAGACATCGAATAAACACGTGAGAGAGACAGAGTGGTAGAGAAAATAAAATAAAATAAATAAAACTGGTTTCGTCTCACGTCGTTCGCGTCTAAAAAGAATTTGTGTACCCAGTATATATTTCTACACTGAGTTTTAATTATCTAAATAAAGTTATGGTAAATTCTTTTGTATAAAACTGATTGTTACTTTGGTCTGAATGTCCCATTCCCATACAAATCAAGATTAAACCAATACCTATATCTGAATAAAATACCATGTTAACCAAAACACTCTTAGATATATGTACATTTTATACACTACTAATATAAATAATATAAGAGTAATATATTTTTTTTTTGTATAATATTATTTATTTATCATTCATAAATAGTTTTCTATTAAAAATGAAGAAAAATCGATTTTTTTTTTTTTATTTAGAATTACTGCTCCCTTAAATATATTAGGGTGGGGTGGCGGCTATTGCTTCCTCAAAACATTCCTTTAATACGACCCTGTCTAGTAGCACAATGAGCATGTGTGTTTTGAATAACGAACATGAATAATTTGATCGAAAAGTCACTCATTAACGATACTTAACTGATAATTTAACAGTAAATCGATTGAATTAATTTACTTATACAATTGTAATTCGTTTAAAAGTTTTGTAACGGCAGTCATTTAAAAATTATAAACGATTTTGTCCCGGCGAAAGGCAACGAGAACATTGTATATCATAACAAAGGTACGTATTGCTCACCGAAATCTCCGCGGGTGGAAATCGATATCGGTCGTGTTCATATGTTCGTCGACTGTTCGTCCTCGTTCCGAATGCAGATGGAAATATTGTCACTGGTCAGTGGTTCTCACGCGTGTATCGAACTCCAATTACCGTACCGGAGAAATGAAATAATAACGATAATAATAATGATAACAGTAACGATAATGTTCTGGTGCTTACGACGTGCACAAATACCGGATTGTTGAGCGCGAATCAGTGCGCGTAACAAAATAAGGAGGTGTGTGTGACGAACGTGTACGTATCCTCGGAAAGGTGACGCAGGAATAATACCCCGGAGATCTTGCCAGCGCGTGGTTTACGATTTCTTAAAGCACTGCGTTGGTGGGAGATAGAAATTGACGACGGTAGAGCCGGTTCTCTGGCCGGTGGAATGACGACAAGAGCAGCCGGTTGTTCTTTCGGCAGAGGGTTCGCGTCGCGGGATGTAAACCCCTAACCGCACACGGTCTTCAATAATATCACCGACCTCGGGTTAGTTTAACTGACGAGAAATAAATGTACAGATATTGACGCGCGTCCGGTATAAATTGTCTCCGCTAATCGTGCGAGAACGCTAAAGCGATTTTCGTGGGATAAATAATCACCGTCGACTAACGCGAACGTAAGTCGAATCGAACGAAATATTTTTGTTTTTTTCGACTCATTTTAGCGAAATATCGTTGCGCTAGGCACTGAGACCGGACCGAAAACAACCAGTTACGGACCCTATAATCTTGTGTAAATTAAAGAACCGAAAATAACCGTAACCTGTATTTTACATTTTTAAAAAACCTAATTAAAACCGAAAACCTTATAAAAAAAAACAACTAAAAATACTGGTTTTTTTAGGATTTTTTCGGTTTTCAAATAGTTAAGTAGAAATAAACTACTGTATTAGAAACTAAATAGTAACTTTTAAGCATTTAAACTAAAAATATATTGTTAGAAACAAAAATTATATTTTATATAATATTATAGCGTAGGTACTTGTAGTAAGTACGTAATGTTATTTTCGGCCGCGTCGTTCGTATGTCGGGGACCTTAACAGCCTACGACGATGGTCAACGATCGGTAGCAATAATATGAATTACACGAACATAAAAACTGATGTATATTACTATTATAACATTAATATTATTATTAATATTGTAATTATGTATGTATATAATGTATGTTACATGATAATGTCGATAACAGAAAATATATTGAATAAATTTAAGTTATTTTTACTTTTAAAAAAATAATGATGAGTTTTTTAAATGTTTAATATATAAAAATTATACACTAAACAGTATACACCATACGAAATATTGATTTGATTTTGTATAATATTAAAAATCTCTATTGATAATTAGAAATAATTTAAATATGATAATATTAGTTTAACTATTAAGCTAATTAAGTTAAAATTACTAAACAGTATATATTAGTTACTCCATTATATACCAATCTATATGTACATATATAGTATTTGTATTAATATTATATGAAATCCCGAAATTTAACATAAACATCTAAAAAAAAAATTTTAAAGACCCGAACCCTTACCGGAACTGTTAAAATCATTAAGGTCTTGGTCTCTGCATTGTGCAATATAACACATCCGTCTAACGAATATCCCAGTTCTACCCAAAACCAGCACGAAGTGAGCCGACCCACCGCACAGGACGATCAAACATTATCTAGAGGCGAAGGTTAAATGTATATGTGCGATGTGTAATAAAAGAAAAAGACATAATAAATCCCTGTCAACGAAATCGTATAATGATGTAGGCAAGATAGTAGTGCACGCGTTCTAGGGTCAACATATAAATAATAGTGGCTATTGTTATCGAAATACATCATATGGTAAACACATTTACTTGAAATGTTGACAATGTTCAGGTTACATACATTTTTCATGCATGTGCCCCTAATATACGAATAAGTAATATATGAAAAATAAAATCACTACTTATTAATTAGTGACAAATTATATAATGATTAATTTAAATGAAAAAAATAGAAATATCAACGTAGTAAGTTAACGTCTGAACGTCCTAACGATTTTTTTTTTTTTTGCGGGGCAGAAGGTTTTTGAATTTAAAAACATATCGCAGTGCATAGTTTACAGACTAACCATTTAAAACAAATTGTATTCTACATTTTTACGCCATTTCCGATTTTTGTACTTTGACATGGGAAATACTGGCCCGATTGGTAGTATTGAACTGAGCGATATTGTTTTTTTGTTTTTTATACATATAATATATAAAAAGTCTTTACATTAATCATAAAATATTATAGAAAATTAAAAAAAAATTAAGTTTCACAAAATAATCTTAATCTCAGGGGAAAATCTGGTGAGGAAAACAACTTACATTTTGTTGTTAAAATAATTATCCCATTTTACAATTAGAAAAATTGAAAATAATAAATTGATTTAAATAAAATTAAATAAGTCATCGGTTGAATGATAAATAGTTATTTTTTATCATAAAAACAAAATAAAAGGTACTCTAAAATCTAAATCTTATGTTAACCCTAATTTAGGAGGAAGTATGAGATTTTTGAAAATATATAAAGAGTAGAATAAAATAGTTTGAGAACCATTGATGTAGAATATAATCTCATTTTAGGGCAAAGCCCCATGCCTTCAAAATCTTCAATAGTGTCCTGTGTCGGCGCTTAAGATGTGAGCGAATCCGACAGGCGTAGCGAAAGGTTCCCTACACCCCTTATATAAAATGTGTAAAAAATAAATAAAACATTTTTTTCGGTATGGATGAGTGATCAATTGGTGGCCGACTGATTGGCAATTCTGATAACATGAGGGTGGTACTGCTAATGTATAATGATGCGGTGCGTCGTGTTTCTTTCAGGACGTTAAAAGTGATCTCATCTCTTATAAAATACGATCAATATATCGAAACTTTATGTCGAAAACTTTGCACTGCACCCCAAAAAAATGAAAAATTATAAGTTTACAATTAATACGAAAAATAATAATCATTAAAAATAGATATAAAATACTTTGTATTTTTATTTTTAAGGGATAAATTATTTTTCTAATTACTCACAAGTAATAAATTCATGTAATAATGATTTTAATGTTAAACGAGTATAAAATGACAACAAATCACATAAGAAAATTAACAACCAAAAAGTATTAAAACCTTCATTAAACCAAAAAAAATAGTTCTAGATAAAATTGTACACAAATTCAATTAAAAAAAAAAAAAATTACTGAATGAATACAAAACGAGAAAATAAATGAACTCAATAGCAAAAATTATTTATAAAGTATCTATTTATAAAATACATTTAAATACGATTTTAAACAAACAACATATTATAATTTGTCTTAAATAAATATATGGGCCAAGTGTATGAATAATATTACGCATTCCCAGACACAAAATCATCAATTGCGTTTAGTTCTTATGTGTGTGTATTTCATAACTCAGCCAGAGTAGTTGAATGTCAATATTCTGATGAGCTACGCGATGAGATGGTATGCAAATATGTCAATGTGTGTGTGTATTTATAAATAAAAAAAAGGGTAACTAAATGACTAATAAACAATAAATGGTTTTTAAAAACGCACAAATAAAATTAATAAGCATATCAAAAATGTAGTAGAATTATAGTGTCCCTTGGCTTAGCACTGTGTTCTAATAATTGTATCGCTACTTGAACATAAAAATAATTATAATAAATAAAAAATAAGGGAATAATCAACAATAGCAATATCGAGGAGCGTAGACTGTGTAGTTGCATACTTAATTTTAAATAAATCACTAGTTCTTATTACATACAAAAGTAAAATATAAATTAGATAACTCATTTCTAGAAATGCTGATAAATGATTCAGTGTAAATTAAAAATAAATAGTAATGTGATCAGCGCATAAAATACAATAGTACACTATTTATATAGTATAATTATATTTATTGCAATAAATAAACGATTTGCCTTCGAAAATTATAATTATTAAAAATATAAAACATTGTTGACGATTAGCATTTAGTGCGCATATAATAAAATATAAATTCTTTATTGGCGATCACTCAATACAAAAAAAAAAAAAAGCGTAGAAAATTTAAATTGTTGGCGATTAGTGCACAAAAAAATCAAAATATTATATTAACTACGGATTGAGCGAGAGGACGGTTGTTGGTTAGGTTAACTATGAATTTATGACGGTGGCAATCGCTGGAGGTCAAAGTGCGTGCAGATGTTACCAACATTTTAAATTACCTAAGTGTAATCGGGGTCAACAGTACAATAATATGTAAACGATGATGATAACAGCATGCTCAGAAGGAGATAATAAGGTTGTAAATATAATAAAATGCCCACACAAACAAAAATAAAAAATAAGTATAACAAATTAGTAATTGTAAATAAATATTGTTGTAATCAAAAATTACAGACCAGTTAGTCAACTACTTTTTTAATATATTCATGTTAAAATAAATTTTTACGATACATGTAGTTAATATAAAGAATATTTAAGAAAATGTTTATCGTTTTTAATAATTGTTAATTACTATCAGGCATTATGTACTTTAATAATTAATAAATAGTAGATAATTAATATTGCAATCAAAACTATCGACTGACAAAAATTGTTGAATATATTTGAGGAAAAACAGAATTATGGTGGAGTTTAAATAAAACATTAATTTATGTACCTATATTTATTACGAAATGTATAAAAATATATAAAATAAAATTTAACTCTTTTAATTTAAAATCACATGAAATTTATTTATCACTTATTTTTTTAATTAATTAATTAATCAAATCACAGTGAAAATTTGTATTTATTTAAAATTTGAGTAATAAGAAAATAATATGAATTTGTTTCGTTGGATAAATTATAGATGTGGTATGGATAACGAGAACTTACACGGTGACTCGTGAGAGGATACTACTACAATAGGAAAGAATCCGACGAAAAATACGTTTCATAATATGAATAATTATTATTCTAAAGTAACGTTTGATAGTATATTCGTATACATATAAATGATCCATATTTTCAAATATGATAGTTGAAGTTGATGACGATTGTTAAACTCGGTTCATGTTCCTAAAATAATTTTTCAAACAATAATAATTTTCCGAATATATATTAATATAATATGTACATATTATCAAACCCGAACAATGTTTACTGTATAGACATTAATTCGTATTATTTAATAAAATCTGAATTTCATTTTTTCAACTTAGATGTCAACAAGCGTATTATAATATAAATATGATCTTAAAAGTTGTAATAAATATATTTAATTTTTTTATATATATAATAAGAACTTATATTTTCTTATTATTTGATGATGGTTATTAATTTTTATATAAGTTCTTAATTCCCATACCTTAACGTGACTGTCATACATCTGTCGATAAAATACTACAAAAACCTTCAGATTGCTCGCATAGCACATTACACTTTTTCAGCCTTACGTAAAAACATTCATAATAAAGGCGTTCTTTTCATTTGTTCCATGTAATTATAGTAAATTTAATATAAATTTTTACTCATTAGTAAAAGGCAAATTAAAATACACTTTTATCTGCTACGTGTACCTCCGTTTGATGTTCGCAGAATAATATGAACGATAATCAGAGAATATAACTCTTCTCGAATAAAAAATGAAATATGCCACGGAATCACGAGGTTTTCCATCTCTGGCGTAATAATTTGTATTTGGTGGCGTCACTGGAAAATCAATGCCGTGGCTGAAATTAGAATTGCACCGCGCTAGACACGTGAACACCTTTAGAATATCAGAAGATATTTTGTGTATATTTGTTTGCACCTATTATCTGGAAATACCTAATTAAAAGCATTTATTAAGCTATTATTATTATTATTATATATATATTATATAATATTTATTGCTCCTCAAGTTATTATTAATTTCAATTCCTAAATATTTATTAGAGTTAAATACAAAAATATTCGTTGTTGCTTCACAAAAACAAACCGTTGTTAAATTGCATGATGTGTTATACATTTTTATACATGTTTTTGTAGGTATTGTATTTTCTGTCAAAGTATGAAGAACAATACAAGTTTTCTCGTAATTAACGAATAGGTTATTTTGAAGCAACCATTGTTTTATTGATTTTAGGTCTCTACTAATTAATGTGAATATTTCATCTGCGTGAGTTTGCTTTCCATGGCATGACATATAATTTTACCTTAAAAGGGAAGTAAATTTATTTTTTATTTGTATGTTAAGGGGATTACACACCACCGGACGTCACTACACACGCACACACATACATAAACGTATTATAAATAATATTTTTTAACCGTCATAATATTATGTAATGTAAACAAATGTGCTGCGTCCGTGTATTAACTTTTTCGTGTGTGTGAATTTTACCTGTGTTGTCACAAGTTGAATTTTTTTTATTAGTTTTATTTGTTATTGTTTTAATATCAACTGATATTTTTAATATATTTTTTATTTGGTTTATGGGCGTGAATCACCACGTTATTTTATTACGTGGTGTGCGCTAACAGCCACATTATCAAAATTGTTTTATATTATTACGAGTGCACAAATCGTTGCATTATTTACGTTAGTTAATTGTTTTTCCATAAGTTTTAAAAAAGTAATCCACGTCAAATTTTAATTGAATTTCAATTGATGTCGTGAAAATCGTGTACATACGATTTGGTTTCGGTACAATTTTGTTACAAACACAGCGCAGCCTACCGGGTGGATCGCGTTGGCAATGTATCGAGACGCTATGGCTCTAAAGACAGGTGACTGTGTGAGGCTTGGGAATTAATGCCGTCCCTTTTTATTCACCCTCGACCGTAGCAGATGGTAACGGCACATTGCTGCTCAGTAAAAATATCCCTCTTGCACAACACTCAATAATGGAGTATTGATATGTTATAAACTGTCATAAAACGGATTCTGAAAAAGTGAAGTATTTGTACGACGCGTGTGATTTACACGAAACATTCTATTCGGATCGCTATTGTTCGAAAAACGAACGATGACCAAAATCCGTCTCGAGCTTAACTAATAGTCAAACTAATTTGAGAAAACAAACGTTGTCACAACAAACTAAATCATATAACGTATATCGGTTTACATTTTTTTTTTTTTTGTTAAAAAATTGAAAAAATGTAATGTTCGTTGAATAAATGTATACTCTTAATCATATGAAAAGGGGCGCGGTACAAGTGAGATACCGGAATAAGGACTTGTCAGGTTAGAACATATACAGGAATGAATTATTGATATAGATGAAATGTATCTATCAATCGGCATATACGTTTAAAAGTTTAAAGTTTACTTATCTCTATGCATCTGTGCAAGTATAAAATTATTTCATTATGGAGTTGATTAAAAATAAATTTACGAAAACTAATCACCAATGAGTATAATTTTTGGACTCATAACTTTTTTTTAATTAAAATTAACAACTAACATTATTGTTATAGTATGTATGATATAATACTAATATAAATATCCAGTTGAATACTTTTAGACAAAAAATAAACGGTATAGTTTTATCGAAATTAATATGTGCAATAGTTACAACTATTTACAACTTACAACTAGTTTCGACTTATAAAATCAAGTTTAAAAAATTCATCAAGTATAAAACATAAAATTAATTACATTTTGCGTACAGAAAAGGTTTTAAAAACTTTAAGTTTTTGTAAAAGTGATAATTTTTTTTAAAAACAAATTAATGAGTTGACATAAATTCTAATTTTATTAGTAATTACTAGGTTATTCATTTTTATTCAAGAAATATTGAAAGACAATAATGTTTTTAAATTATTAATATTTATGAAATGATTTAATTTATTTTAATTAGGTACATTTTGTGTATGCAATTCTATCAATACAAAATTAATATAAATATTATTTTGGTAGTTTAATATTTCTAAGATACTTATTTTAAATAAAAATTTAGGTATTAAATAGATAAGTACTTGGAAATTATTTAAATGTATTTTACTTTCTTAAAATATTTATTGAACAAGTTAAATTTAATGTGTTATAACTTAATTAAAACAATTATTGAACGAAGTGAATTAAATTAAAAGTGTCGGTAAAATAACCTAAAAGTAACCTATAAGTTATAAATCGCGTGTATTTAATTGTTATATTACTAAGTGCATTTCGTTTTACTGTTAATCGTTATTTTTTTCATAATGTATAACAATTACATATAGTATTATTATTTATTCCTTATTTGTTTCTTTTTTCTTGCAATATCCCACTTTTAACTGATAAGTAGGTACGACTCACATAAAATACACTACAACGGTCAATACGTTTTTTAAATTTTATCTAAAAATATAGCTATTTTTCAACCAAAAATGGCAAAACTATGTACCGTAATCATGATGAATACTGAAATGAGACATACAAAAATTGTTCTGCGCTGTGCACGCTCGGCGCTCAACGCTCTCCAATGTACGTGTGATTATGTAGTTTAATGGTTTAGAACAGTTTAAAGCGAGAATGTTGCATAGTACCGGTCACTAATGGTACTGGTATTATTTATTGTTGAGTACATTATCACAGAACATATTATAGTTTGTTACATTCATTTCAATGCGATATTTTCATGTTTTACTATGAAATATATAATATTACGATGTAATATTCTTTATCAAACAAATTTCGTTTAATTGATATTTAATTTGTTTTAACTTTTTGTTTTCATTTTTCAATTGCTGAGTCCGCGACAAAGATTTTTGGTAAGCTAAAACAATATTAAATCGAAACATTTTTGTAACTTTTTAACAATTACTTCGGTATTGATTGTTATTTACCAACTAAAAGATTTTTATAGCACTCAATTTTAGCACGTAAACAATCCCACTCGTTTATACTTGGAATATATTTCTTAAATTGTTTCCAATATTCTTGTATATCTTTTTCACTCATTTTCCACGTGCAACTAAATTCGTCTGATGGCGTGGATTTTAAAGATCCATTTTCTTTTAATATCTCTTCAATTATGGGTATGAAATACTTATCGTTGATAGTAGATAGTTGGTGATTAATATTTTTACATTCCCCATGACTTATTGATGTATTATCTACAAAATTAATAAAACTTTATATTTTTTTTTTTTTTTACTTGGTAATTAACATATTGAATTTAAAATTTGAAATTTTTGGCTCGGAAAAAAAATGAAAAAAATAGTTTAAAATACTTACTTTCCACTACTTCAGTGGAGTAATTAATATTACTTTGTTTTTCATCTATTATTTTTACAGTATTGTTTGACAAGTTTCTATGAATTAAAATAATAAAATATTTTAATCAAATCTTTAAAAATAATTTCAATTTTTTTTTTTCTTGTAAGTCAGTAAATTAAATAAATATTATTATTCTATTAAGCTTTATTGAAATTTAAATGTACATATAATACCATTTAGAATGTACCATGAAGTTTTAAAATACTTTCAATGTATAAACTTTAGTATTTATGTAACTCAAAATTAACATAATTATCACACTAGATATGAGTAGGTACAATACGTGTAAACATTTTTAATTTAAAAATTAATAGTTATATAGGTTGATAAAAATATAATATTTATTTAGTATATAATTATGTACTTATAATATTTTTTCAGAACACCAAACATGAAACATGAAATAATATTATTAGGGAACGGATTTTAATTTAAATAAATATTTTTATGTAGTTTTAAGGAAAGTTTTTGACATATTGCACTATCAGTGCAAGAGAGCCATATATCAAAAATATTAAATTGTTCAGGAGAGCATTTATAATGTTTGATAATTTATAGTAGTTTGTAATTTTCTTCTGCTAAATATCAATACGACTAACTAGACCAGACATTTTCTTATAATATTGTTATTAACAAGTATAATTTAAAGGCCACATTTCATATTACGGTTATATTGTTTTCAGCTACCTCTCGATCTGTTTTAGTGCAATAAGTTTATTTATATAACTGACGATTTAAAAATATAATTAAATAGATTGCACACCACTCAAAAAAAAAAAAAGAAAAAAAATACGAATTCAGAGATACCAAAAACGTAAATTTAAAATGTTTTGATATATGGCCCTTTTGCACTGATAGTGCGATATGTGTACGTTTCGTTTCATTTTGAATGAACTGATGCTAATTTTATTTTAAATATTTTTAAATATTTCACAAATAAATAATAATGAACTATTTTACTAATAAGTATATGTAATCTGTATTATTGTAGAATTTCCGTTTTTATTTTAGTATTTTACGATGGACGAAAATATATGATTAAGTTTGTACAATATCTTATCCAGGAAGTAGGTACAAATTTTAAAAAACTTGCAAAACAATTTATTTATGTATTATAAAATTATGACACTTTTTGCAATATACTATTATTATTATAATTTTTTTTTTCTTGACTAATTTTAAACCACTCAGATGCGTAATTTTAAATGTAAGCATTGACTTTAAATAGCTAACATGTTAGATATTTACTTATAATTTGATAAACATGGCATTCCACTTAGGTCTGATTTTATAACTTTTTCAATACTTTCATTATGCGGATTTCTATGACTAAATAATTTCTCTAACAAAGGTTTGCTCCGTTTCAATTCTCTTGTGCTGTAAATAAAAATATTATATTCCTTAAATCCAGCATTAAAATTATTTTATATATTTAAATATCAAGACAGTAAATAATAACCATTCAGTATTTGAAATTATATCATTACAACTATTTTCTTCAAAAACTTCATTCGAATTTTCACTCGTTTCATATATTTCCCAAGTAACCCGAGTATTACAGACAACACACGTTACAAATGGTCTACACTTAGATTTCAAAAGGTTCCACTTTTCTATATTTAACTTTAACGCACTCAGAGTGTTATACGCATAAGGAAAAGTCTGAGTAAATCTTGTGTCAATAATGTCATTTAAGTTATAATCAACTAAAACACTTGAGTTCTTCAGGATATAATCTAATATTAATTGATCAAGAGCATTATCTCTAAGACGATTATAAGAATTTGAGATTGAATCTTTGGTCGGATTATAAATCATTGGATTATTATTATTCTTTATTTGGCTACTAAAATTTTTTAATTCATCGATTGCTGGTCCTTCACGCAAATCTGGTACTTTTTTTATATTTAAGAATTCGTGTATAAAATCATCAATTTTATGCACCTAAAATATTTTTAAATTTTTTTTTTAAAAAAATAGACAAAATTAATTTTAAGATAAAATTATACATTTTACATTATTAATGCTATGTATGACATCCTTTTGTTGTTGGTCCCATATTTTAAATAATAAATAATTGGCCTTTTTCCTCACTAAATGATCTTTTTTTTTTTGATGGTCAATTTTTTTATTGGTAACGACAATCTGTTCTTTAATTATTGGAATTTGGATTCTATTTTCAGAATCGATGATATTATATTTTTCTTGTCTAATGGTCACATATTCTTTTAATCTATAAAAATAATATGATTATCAACAAATTTGATATATTATGTGAATAATAATAGTATTACAGTAAAATCTGTCTCCTTTGTTTGGCTACTAAGTAAGAATTTTCATCTGTAGTTTTTTTTAAAAAGTTAAAATTATGTTGTAGTTTATCCATATTTTCTTTACATTTCATTTTAAGTAGTTCAAATTCGGCATCAATTCTCTATAGTTAACGTATATACATTTTATTAGAAATATGCCTAAAATTTTCTTAGCCCCAATCCAACGTAACTTTTTTAAATATACAGTATGGGACAAAAATACTTAGACAAATATCCACACCTATAGTAACACGTATAAACAATAAACTTTTGTTGTGATGGATTTCATATTATTGCTGACAGTCTCTCTATTTTCAGAGTATATGTAAAATAATATAATATATTCAGATAGATATAATGTGTTGAATTTAAAAATTAATAAAAAAAAAACACGATTTAAGTATAGAATTAATCAATTTTTCTCAAAACATTTTTTTCTATTTGTGATCGTTTTCAAATTTAAATTTACCGGTTATTAAATTTCTCACTTCAAACTTACCATAAACTTTGCACAGTCATCATTTCTAAAGCTGCTTGTTTTCTCGATTTGATCACTTAACTCTTGTGCATTTTTTTCCATTAATATATATTGATTTATTGTCGAATTTGATAATTTATTAATAATTTCATTTATCATGATCTTCCATTTAGTAGAATCTATATTAATATTTTTATTTCTTTCGTTTTCAATTAATTCCTACGAAACATAAAATAATTATGACAATATCATATTTTTGTTTGAACAAACATTACACTTTGCTTACAGTAATATTTAAATAAAACTTTTCATGTATATCTTTGAGAGTTTTTATTTTTTCATCGGCAATTTCGTTCAATTTATGTAAATCATCGGAATTGTTTAATTCTTCGTATAATAATTTAGTTGGTATTTCTTTTAGTTTTTCAAATAAATCATTTATAATAAAATCCTTTTCTTTCGAAATATTTAAAGTTTGTTCTAAAAAAATTAAATATATATCATACCTCTAAATATATAGTACATTATTCAAATGTTACCTCTAAGTACTAAAAAATCTTCTTTCATCTCTTGACTATCTTCTTTTTGAATAGTTCTTTCCCATTTATCATAAATTTCCAAAAATTGTTCGTTTATTTGATTCAATGAGTGCTTAATTTTAAATAACAATGTCTGGGTGACTTTTTCATTATTCCATTTATGTTCAATTTCATTTTTAGTGAAAACTAAACTCGTTCCTTCTATAGAGTTGATGGCTGTTTCTATCATACTACCCAGCAAAAAATTGTTTTCTTCAATTTTTTCGATTACTGGCATTTTTATTATCATTTTTTCTTCAATTTTTCGTTGGGTTACATCGTTTTTTAATCTGATTAAAAAAGTTTTGTTAAAACTTATAAACATATTAGTATAAATAATATAATTTTAATCATTAATATTAATATATATTATATACTAGCTGAATTAACTGGCTTCGCCCGTGTGTAGTATTTAAATTAAATTCGTAAATCAACACACATTGTTGTGTTTTGAAAAAAAAAAATTATATATATATATATATATACATTGTATTATTGAGCTAGTCGTGGTATAAGGATAAAGTCAGTGGCGTATATGAGGGGGGAGGGCGTGGGGCAACAATCGCTCCGCCCTAAGAATTTTTAGATCAAGACAATTTTTATATAAGTAATGGATATTTTATAAAGAAACACAAATTATGATTTATTTTATAGTAATACTACATTTGAAAACGTTTCAAATTTTACACTAATTTAAATAACTCAAAACGCTAAATTTTTCATAACGTTTTAATTGTCAATAACGGTAAACAGAACATTTTTTAAATGTTTAAATTTGTATAACGTTTAAACGCTTAAATTGAATAACGTTTAAATTATTTATATCGTTAAACGCTCAATTGCTTATAATGTTTATATGTTCCATAATGATAAATAATATATATTATTTTGATTGAAGACCCAGTCCATACTTAGTGAAAAATTAGATAAAACACAAGTGAAACTTTCAAAACACAGATAGGTGTTAAAAAAGAACTACACAAAAGACCATTCCAAGTGAATCCGGTATTAGATTAAAAAAAAAAAAAAACTACAAATATTAAGAATTCACCTAATATAAATATTACCAAAAATTTTACTTGCAAATTTTGAGCCTGAATTAAAAAAAAAAAATTGAGTTGCCCCCCCCCCCTCCTCTAGAAGTAAGTCTAAATACGCCCCTGGATAGTGATTAATGTTTTCCATACAACTCTCATAATATTGAAACATATTAATTTGGAGTTTATAATTTCGGCCAGGGTTAATTTACGATAGAGGTGCAAACGATTATAACTGAAAAAATGAATAAAATGAAATTATGATTAATAGAACACTAGTAAGAGATTTAGTAAAACTCTGTGAAAAAGTGGAAAAATATTAAATATGATCGTTAGAAAATTGGAATATAAAAAGACCTATTCTTTTATATACATTAGGATATGTATATAATCTATTATAATATTTAAATATATTAAATTAAATTTTAATATATTACTCTTTGATATTTTGTCGTCTCCATATTTTACACCTTCTTAGTATTTTTCTATGTTTCTGTTCCATAGCTATTGAACTTGTACTACTATCATCGCTATCGTTTTCTTCGTTTTCTTTGTTTTTTTCAAATGATAATTTATAATCTTTTACTGAATTTCCTTTTAGATCTGAAAAAAATTATTTGAAGTATTCAGTGCTTCGAAAATTTTATAAACATTTTAAAATAAATATTTGTTTCGATGAAAATAAAAATGTCTATTATAGTAAAAAATATACTAAATACAAAACTAGGGATTTACATATCTGCAGTTTACATAAATTAAATTATAGTTTAAGTTTATACATCCTAAATATTATATCGATTGTCCACATTGTCCACAAGTAAATCATAATAATATTTCATTACTCTTATTACCGTTAAAAAAATAATTATCTTCATTTTCTAATATCTTTCTTCGATCGCATCTTCTTCTGGGATCAGTTAAATTTTTCATTGTAGCATGATATAATAAACCAGATTGATTATTTTCTGTTTCCATTTCGAGTATCGAATTATGAAAAAACAATAGTATACACGAATATAAATTGATCAGTTAGTATGAAAATTAATTGATGAATTATTAGTATATAGTCTGTTAGGATAATTTAAAGGTTACTATAGTATTTATTTGTTTTATGTTATTAAAACTGCATTATAAATAAATAAAATATTTTAAAAAGACTTTTTTATTTATTATTTAAATTAAATAGTTTATAACGTAATTGTATAAATATAAATAATACATATAAACATGCATATATAGTTAACTTTTAATTCGAAATTAAATATTTATTCTTTAGTTAAAATTTAATCTTAAATTACATACTATTTTCTGATCAATAAAAAGTATTATTCATTTTACAAAAAAAAGAAAAGAAATTATTTATTATTCACTATATTATGTTAAAATCACAAAATGGAAAAAATATAAACAAGTCTTAGATTTTATTTTTCATTTTCAAAAAAT
The DNA here is from genome assembly GCF_003268045.1 of Sipha flava. NCBI lineage: Eukaryota > Metazoa > Arthropoda > Insecta > Hemiptera > Aphididae > Sipha > Sipha flava. The sequence goes on along the minus strand of NW_020271753.1, from coordinate 610,343 downwards.
TACATTCATATATAATACATACTCTAAAATTATAATTATAAGTCTCAAAAAGCAATGCTTCAGGTAGATATTTAGATTTTTAATTAACTTACTTATTTATTTTTTTACATACATTTAAAACTAAATTATATGAATTTAAATATTCTTATTTTGATATTTAAAGAGTAAATTATTTATGTCTTAATTAAAAATGTTATATTATTAAATTAGTATTGGTTTTACGTTGCTCTACAGTTAACATTTTTTTTTTAATTAAATAAATATGGGCGTTATAAAAAGTGAAAGAAATAAAACGTTGAACGTAATTGATGGTTTCAAATTTCATTTTCACAAATTGCTCAAAAATGATATTCAACTTTGGTGTTGCACCGTTAAACCGGGAAAGTGCTTTTTTTAAATTTAATGATAATAATATGTGCATATATAGTTTTAAAGATCACAGTCATTTTAAAATTTCGGAACAAATAATAAATCGACAAAAACTTATTAACAATTTAAAAAGAAAAGCCGTTGATGATATGTTAATATAAAATATTAAAAAAAAAAAAAAAAAACGTTAAAAAGCGATGATTTGGAACGAAGAAAAAACCTTGCACACACACTGAGTGAGTGAAACTATGACCACTCAAAAGTTCATTACCTTAAGATTTCCGTTGATTAAACGGTCGTTAAAAAAATATTTATTAATAGGTGAAGGTAAAAATATATAGTGTGTCTGTACGGAAACAGTAAACGACAACAAAGACAACTACGGAAATAATAACAATTAATAAATTTGTAATTTGTAATTTGTAAATTAATAAATTTTAATAAGTTGTAAAAAATAAAAACATATAAATAGTTTAAATAAAAAGTTTTTGAATAGTTTAATAATTTTTTTTAATAAATAGTTCGTTATCGGCTTACGTGAAACAAACGGCTAATTCGTGGTTTGCTAACACAAATACGTCGTACGATTTTAGTAAGTTTTGTAGGGCATGTCCCGTTTCCGTCAAAATTTATTTTTGTGAAAAGACGTTTGGGAACCATGTACAATTGTTCCATATTGTTTCATTATAAATTTTAATACAAATAAATAATAATAATATATTAATCGAATATAAGAACAATTATATTAGAGTTTTTAAAATATTACATAATTTCATATTAAAATATGTCCATTATATTTAACTATTTATAAAGTATAAAACAAGTATAGATCAAATATTGTCTCAATAGTTTTAAAAAAACACATATCGTAATTTTTAAATATTTAAAAATGTTACAAAAAATATAAATTACAATACAAGTATAGATCAGGTTTTAAAAAATCTGACAATTAAAAGAAACAGTTTTGATAAAAGTGTACTTATTAATTTCATTGGAATTTTTTTATATTATTTTGAGTACTGCTAATTTTGAAATAAGTATCTGTAAAAATGTAAAAAACAATGGGTGTGCTTTATAAAATGTTTAATTAAAATGAGAATGAATAGATTCACAATTGTTGGTTGTTCTGTGTAATGTCGCTGTATGTGAAGCCCACTTACTTGGCGGAAATTTCATATTTTCATCAATATAGTTTTCTAAGATATAATCTTAGATGATATCTAAGATATATTATAAATAAACTATGATACAGTGTACATACGAAATACATTCAGGGCAAAGGTGAAAACAACAAGTAGTTTTCACCTCTTAACACAATAATGCTAAATCGACAGTAGAAGGAATTAGGTAATATTAGAATTACGCCACTTCTACGTCATTGGAACTTGTATAAATACGGGTTGAGCATTTACTATTAATTAGAAGTAGATATATCTATATATATATATAGTAGATATATATATCTATATAACTACCTATAGGTAGTTCTGATAGACAGTGTTAGACTGGTTATTTTCCCTTTTAAATTAATTATTACTCGTCGTGGATATTGTTACAGCCACATCGCCGCGAGTACATAATTCTTTACCCAGAATAAACTGTTTGTTATTTTTCTTGTGGCAAGTTAATAAAAACAGTAATTTTTATAAGTGTTAAAATACAAGTGTTTAATTATTCAAATTATCTATTTCTCTCACCATTACGTCTCAAGATAACAACGAACGTGCTACATCGTTAAATAATTAATGTGGAACCGATCGTAGTGTCCTGCACAACGATCACAACACAATGGTTTCCAAATTTTTTTTAGCGGAAACGGGAATCGTACCTTTTTCATTTTTGGCGGAAACGGATAACTCCCGTTTTGTACGGGCACAGCCGAGGTACAAAAAAACAGCCGCTTGGTATACTTTCTATACCTATGAGGACAATAGAATTTGAGATACCCGTCACCAGGGCCAGCGTTAGGGGAGGTTTCTAAACATTTAAAGAATCATTGAACCTATTGATCAAGTATCGTCAACCCAATTTCATTGTACGTGCCTACTTGAATAATAAGTATTTATTATTATAGCTTATGTATGTTTTATGTATATTTTATAGTATAGTTACTATTATGTTTTGTTACAGATCAGCATGAGCCAGCCACCCATCCATTGATTAAGAAAAATCGAGAATGATATCTCAAAAATCCTTTCACCACGCCACTGCAGAAAAAAACAAAGCAATTTCTCGACATTCTCGCTAATTGTCGGCGATCCCTTCCGGCATTTTAAAGAGTATATGTAATTGGTAGATTATAAGAGTTGAAAAAATATTTTGAAAACTATACAACAAAAAAGAAAAATAAGAAAAAAAATGATTTATCGGTCTCCAATACCGATAGCCAGCAATTGTTTCATTCGTCTGTGCGAAGTCATGTGAATTAGGCCAAGTAGAGAAACCACTATGAAAAAAACGCTCCATGTGGAATACCTAATAGGTAAGGTTCATGTTGAACAATAATATATATGTGTAGGTCCACTTGTATTGTTTGTTGTTATCTAGGGTAGTATGAACACTTACGTATTTTTCTTTTTATCATATACTTTATGAAACAGGCGACAATATAAATGCGTGATGTTTACTTAATAATTATTGTGGTTTACAATTATTATGAGTATTGAGGCATGAAATTAAAAGGTTTTTAAAAACCTGTAAACAAACTGTACCTACATGTCGCATAGATATCATAGGTTTTTGAAAGAGTATAGCAGGATTTTAAAATTCGATTTTTTGAAATCTGTTAACTATCTGTTAGGCACGCATTACCTTTTTAATAGCCTGTGCTACCTGTGATTCAAACAACCAGCTGCATATAGTTTGCGATAAACCCCGCTAAAATATCGCTCAAAATCCGTCATTGTATGTCCTAAATCTGCTATAATTGTCAGCGAGTTCGGTGCTGAAAATTCTGTTTCGGTTCACGGCGCGCCGTTCAGCCAGTAGCGGTCAAATTTCAATAATGGAAGGTATTATAATTTAAATATAAATATATTTCTAAAATTAAAAACACGATTGTGAAAACGGTTGCAGCTGTAAGTTGACAGCACAGAGCAGGGGCGAATCCAGACCGAGATAACGGGGGGGGGGGGGGGTTAACGGACACACATGATATAGATATTTATATAGATAAAATTAAAAATATTAATTTTTATATAGGTTATTTATTTAAATAAAAAAAGTCTTATATAATAATTATACACAGTGGAACCACGATTTACCATATTCCGATAATCCGTGCTCAGTCTTCCAAAATTATCGTCGCTCGAAATTGTTCGTCTGAAAATTTTAATTAGGTCGGACGAACGAATTTTATATTATGTATAGATTATCGAAAAGCGTAAACGAACTTTTCAGCGATAAAAATATATCACAGGTAGATATGAGTTATTTAAAATTAATAGAGTCTAATAGAAGTTCTTCAACAATCATATTTATCTAATCACGTTATAACTAATATATTTGGAAAATTTTCAAGTTTGTCGAATTTGTTTCATATTATTAGGTGTATTATTAGCATTTGCTATAACCGTTTCAAAAACAGTCATTGAGAAAATAATATCGTACACACTTAATATGGATATAAAATTATAAATTTTTTCATAATTCGTTTAATAAAAAGTCTCGATTAACCGTGTTTTTCATTTTTCCGTGTGACCCTTCCCCACCATTGCCCCAGATAATCGAAGTTCTACTGTAGTAATAATAATAATAATAATTTTTTTTTAGTTATTCCAATGTGTCTCT
>NW_020271753.1:491376-596185 GCF_003268045.1 Sipha flava | reverse complement strand
ACGTGATGGTGACACGTACGCCTCGGCTCGGCGACCCCGGAGACGGGTGGCGCGGGCGGATACGGTGCCGGTCGGTGCGCGTTGCCCTGCTGCGCCCCATGAGCAGAACCGCATCGGCACGGCACGTGATGACACGTACGCCTCGGCTCGGGGACCAACGCGGACGCCGCCATCTGCGCGGTCAAACGTTGCTGCACCGCGACAGCAGGTTGCTGGGGATCGTGGTCCAGAATGGTGTGGACCATTTGCCACGCGCGTCGCAGCACCAGTCGCGTCACAGGATTGGACAGCATGTCCCTGTCCGACATGTCCCGAACCTGGCTGAGCGTGACGAAAGGCTCTTGCGGGCCGAACGTCGCTGCGCCGCTGAAATGCGTAACGGGGAGATTAACGTGTTGTTGTTGCGACGAGGCGGAGTGCTCGGCGAGACGCGAAACGTAAACGAAATACACAACTTACTTGTTGTTCATTGCTGCCCCAGAAGTTTACTGCCACGGACGTGTGTTTTGTGCGGTGGACAGACTGCTGTATCGGGATCGTTGACGGGATGATCGGCGATTACGCGCGAGAAGATTGCCGGGGGTGAGAACGCGGAGAACACGGACGAAGACGGAGCCGAACGACACGGGACGGAGTCGAAACGACGACAACGGTCGAGAGTGCCGCCGACGCGCGGTGTACATCTCCCGTTGCACCCCACCACGGTCGCGCACGCACGCGCGCCAGCATCCCCAACCTGTTCCTCGCGCGTTACCGCGTCCTGTTGGACACCGATCGCCGCCTTCCGCCGCCCGTCCAAGTGTTCGCGCGGGGGTTAGCCCGCCCGATACGGCGCGTACACGGTCACAGTTTCGGAGAAACTCCGGATGATTTATCGAGATTACCTTTTGCCGTCGGTGTACGCGCGGGGATCGGTTCAGACGATTCATCGAGTTTCTTTAACGTACCTACCGTCGCATTGTATCGTTGATCGACAAAAAAAAAAAAAAAAATAAATAAATACCCTACGAACGTACCAACCCCAAAATCTTCGGTTTTCACCACGAAACGATGGCGTCCGACAAACGTATTATTCGAGTTCTAGAAAATCTTCTGCAATAACGAAACGGCTAACGTATACTTGCGCGTCGTACGTATCGAACACATCGTTCACTACAGACAACTATAATTAGTATTTTATTTCGATAACCATTGGTGATTATCTGGGATTTCCCGTCTACCATCAAAAAAACACTATTCGGCAATTAGTCGGAATCGGTCCGTAATGTCGAACATGTTTGAATTGGAACCTGCAGACGATAACCGTTTTCCGCTGTTATCGAAAATCGAACTGCCGAATCGTTTTATTCGTTCGCGTTACGACTGCCAGACACGGATTCACAATTTACTCGGTTTCCACATGAGGAATAGTACACGTTTTTGACTACCGTTTTACCAGACTCAATCGGCTGTATACCTATTCGAACCATGTTCACTGTTCACAGTGTTTATACTTTTTATCATCTGTTAAAACGTACTTGTTAATTTTGTCGATGTTCTGTTGGAATCGTATTAGATAAGGTTTAGTATTAAGCTGATTGACACACTGAGCGATTCGAACGATTGTAAAACGCAAACTTACTTCGCTTACACATTAGGCGCGTTTCTCGAATAAAAGCGCACCAATCATTTGTATTTTGTGATATAATAATCTTGTTGCTACTGCACATCATATATTATCACCAAATATGGTAGTACTTCGCGTACTGTTAAATCGTTTAATATTTTCAAACATGGAAAGTTTAAACGATATAAAAATCACATGTGTTATGTTCGCACTGAACGATGAACATATAACAAAAACAAAAAAAAAAATAATAATAAAAAAAGGCGATATTAGGTCCATCCGGTTAATCTAAAAAGACCAGAAAAAATTGCCAGTTTCTGGTGATATTTATGACTACGTAGTCGCTCGGAAGAGTTTTTGAAGTATTATCGCATTATTATTCTTCCGAGTAAAACATATTTATAATATAAATTAATACAATTTGTACGGAGATTAATTTGTACAAGATTTAAGGCACAAATTATGAGTGAACGAAAAATAAACGCGGCGTCCGAATAGACCGTGTGTTATCAAAAATGAAAATGCATTGTTAATACATTGGGAACTTATTGTTTAATTATAGTTAAGGAACGTTCAAACTTAAACGTGCGCGACCGAACGTGCGTCTCTTTTACGTGTGCGAAAAAACCCATGGAAAAGTATATGTTTAATTTTGAGCGATAAATCGCGACGTTCGAATCGCCTAGTGTGCAATCATCTTTGTTAATATTTTATCACAGTCCTCTAATTTGATACGTATTAATGTTAAAATCATTGATTATAAATAAAATAGTATGTATAATCAATGATAATATTATGTAAATATATTTTTTTGTATCCGGTTACTGAAAAAACGATTATAATTTTTATTTTTATTTTTTAATTTTTTTATTGTAATATACGCCATTTGGCTTTTAAACACAGTGTAATCATATAAATTAAGATTTAACAAAAATTAAATACATATTAATTATATAATAAAAACAAAATGTGTAACAAGTAATTTAAACTACATATAAAATTAACGTTAAAATAATTATAACTGTGAAAATTGTAAAACATATAATACTTCACGGGCGTATACAAGGGAAGATGTGCGAATCAGATCCTCCCGATAGGTCTTTTTAAAATTGTATAAAATAGTGTTCTTGTAAAGAAATTATGATATAAGGAAACAAAAAAATATTGCAAGGATTTATTGTAAATTATTATTTTGACACATTCAATATATATCATTTATTATTTATTATTTAAATGTGCAGGTACTTGGGTTTAAGAATTTTCCTTCCATAGTAATTTTTTTGCAACTGATCCTCCCCCATACATAAGTTATTTATACACCATTGTAATACTTAAGATGTAAAAGTTGGCCAAGGTACTAACTTTAAGTCATAATGAAATTGTATAGTTTTAAATGTATTTAATTATTTATTATTTTGTTTTAATACAAAAAAATATGTTTTGTTTGTTAAGAGGTGTAACGAAACTCATTATTATTATTTATATACATTCCGTTTCTATGTATTTGTATTCTTAAGAAATTTTAATTTTTTTATTTTATATCCCGCACATCACTACCAACTATATGGCTAATAAACCTTTAATGCACCTCATGTCAAATGTCAATGCAGATCCTACCTTCAACGATTTGTTATTAACTTGATTAGGTATATTACTTTTCTGTTTTAAGTTAATTTTTTTCTTTTGATTGTATATAAATTGTTACTTCAAATATTTTATGATAAAAAGGACCCAGAGCCCGTATAATTGTAATAAATAATTTATAATAATAAATATATGTTTTATGTACATTTTATAATAATAAAAACGCATTATTCTATCAAAACACTAAGTATTTTTTTTATGTAAATTATTTTATCTTTTCTATGCTCTGAATAAACATCTTAAAGATGAGTATTTTAATAGGCAAAAATAATGTTATTAGGTTGTTTAAATTTGACATGAAATAAATATATCGAAAAACCAATATTATAGATGGTGTAATTTATAGACTATAGACGATTTTATTAAAAGTCGCTCGATCGGGCATTAGCAATCCCACGAGCAGCTTAATAATATCAATATATTTTGGTTAATTGTTATTTTACCATCGCTTATCCTCCATCTAAATTGTCAGGATATCCCTGAAACTGCATTTGGCACAGTGGATGATTATTATTTTAAAATAATATTGATTTTTGGTACTGTAATATGTATAATATATTGTAGTATACCCTAATATTACACGTAATAGATTTAAATTATATATATATATATTAGCCATACATTTATTATATCTTAATTATTCATGGTCATACTTACAATAACATTTAATCAAATTAATATTAGTCAATTATATACATTAGGAGAAAACCATAATTACATAAATAATGATGTAAAAATTATAGTTTTATATGTTAATTTATATGTTTTTTTAAATCATTAATTATTATATTATAAATATTTAATATTACCTCTCCGGTGATTGTACCGACCTGCCTGTTGAAAACCGCGGTTGATGTTTGAGGAATGAGATAAGGTAACCAATTCGTACTTTAAAATATTAATAACTTTTTCTTTTACTCACGTTTAATAATTTTATTTAAACTTCTTTTTACACACATTAATACACGTATTTTAAATTTTTATAGAACGTTTTGCAACTAATTATATCTTTCTGCATAGACGATCTGCGTAGTCTTTTACACTCGCCTTTGACCGTCTATACAAAAGGACAGCAAGAACGCTGTAAAAATTAACCAATTTTAATGCCTTTGTCAAATCGTTTTGAAACATTCTGTAAATGAAATGAAGATAAGTACCTGCTGTGTTCTGTTAGTAATTCTTAGATAGCAGAGGTAATTTAACTCTGTCCATAGTAGCCCTTCTCGAAAATATTTTCTGTATACGCCACTGATATGAACACCACACATCATATAATTATAATGAATCGTAATATAATATCAATTAATTGTTTTTAATAAAGAATCTGTTAAGGGAGAAACACACGAAGAGATTATTATAAGTAACCCCCACACACGTCAAGATAATACTCTGACCTATCTTAGTACTTTGTGTTTTCCTTTTGATATGCCGTCATATATATCCGTTGATTTTTAATTCTTAAATTAAATTATTATTCACCAAGAACACAGAACAACATAAATGAAAAAAATTCTTCTAGTACAGACGGTAATAAGGTAAGAATATAATTCAAAATCGATATTCACCGTTCATTCTACATTTCCTCTTAAAGAGAAAGGTAATAAAATATCTGGCCTAATTTAGATGGTTCGCTTCAGATAAGTTTGATTTTTATTTTACTATAGTACCTCCTAATGCATGTTGTGTAGTTAGAATAAAAGGTTCTGAGACCTTAACATTTTTGGGAAGTTTTAATAAATTATACATACTATGTAAATGTAAAAAAAAAATATAGGTACCTATACACGCCGCGGAACAAGAACGTATCTCGTCGGCGACCGGTTTCTAAATTAGGCATCGACAGTATTGCATATACATCGGTTGCTGCAGTGAATCTGTACACCGAAGAACAAATGAATCTCAACAACACAGTTTATTACGTGTTTGAGACAGCTCTGCATACCGCCACTGTCCGTATAGTCTTTAATTTATAAACGAATCAGAGCCGACAGGCGCACCGGAAACCATTTTTGGTCCACCGTTCTCACTTAGATCTAAAAATCACTAATATAATTAAACAGGACGTAATAAAAATTAAATATATGTATGAGTTTATTCCAGAAATACAATACATTGGCTTTTTATTCCTATATCAAGTTATCCTAACTCTTAGATATAATAAATATTATTCAACTAATATAAATACATTGATCCTAATTAATATTAATTATTAATATAAATATATTAATTAATAATTATTATTATTTTCTTAACTGTTTCATCGATAATGTCATTTATAGATTATTATAAAATTATCCTTCGTCAACCGTCTTTCACCATAATAATTATTATTCATATAGAATTACACATAGTTCATATTATTATGCACAACTATTAATCGAAAAAAAGATGGAAAACCCATACCTGATCGAAATCCAATTCAATAATATCTACATAAAAAAAATGTAAAATTAAGGATGAAACTCTATTCGGGTGGGATGTTTTGGTAGGGGTGATATATGACGGAAGAATTATATTGATTTTTTAAACTTGAAACCGATGTATCATTGTTCTCGAAAAACGATTCGAAAAAGAATTCGAATGGATCAGTTTTTATTTCCAATGGTTTTTGATATTGTAAAAGAATAACATTTCTTAATAAGATAGGTTGAACTTTTAATGTTTTAACTTCCCCAAACCAAAAGTTTTTAGTTAAATAAATAAATTAGATGAAAATTATGTTCACTCGTTCTAAATAACTATAAATGATTCAAATTTAGGAAAAATCGTAAATATCAAGAACCTATACACGCACAAATTGCACTAAAAGTTCATGAACTATGTATGCCTTTAAATATCTTATATAAGACAATGTAAATGTTTCGAGTAGTTGCAAATAATATTAATAGGATCACAAATAAATAACCAATATTGTTTAATGGCATTGAAATATCAGATTTCATCAACATTTTATTTTGTAATGCTTATAAAACGTTCTTGTATCTATTCAGTAATTATTTTTTCATTGGACTACAAAGCTTAAAACATCCTTTGCAAATTATACCATCCATATTAAATAGTAATTTAAGCATTTAGTGAATATTTCAAGTCATTACGATGATAACAATACAATTGATAAACAATAATTCGAAAACCGGCATACCATAAATGTAGCCGTTTTTTTATAACTTTTCGTCAGTTTTTCGCAATTACTAAGAAAACTATTACAAAATTCGTAAAATATCCTCCATCTTTATACTAACTAAAACCCATTTTTATCGAAAACTATTTATTTTGTGATGATCGGAGCAAATATTCTGGTCAAAAACGTGTCAAACTCAGACATAAAAAAAATAAATAAAAAATAGTGCTTCACAAAATAATAAGTAATTATTTATAGTTCAATGTAATAAGTTAATTAAACTATATACATAGACATTTTGGTATTCACTACATTTTATATTAAAGCTAACAAAATAAACCAGTAAAAATGATTAAAATAGTTATTTTGGTTTTTACAACATTACCATTTTGCTCTGGTCACTTTGATATTTAATAACGTTTACTGTATTGTATAGTTTCAGGGTTGCACCACATTTCTATATGTGACCACCGTTGGTTAAACTCAATTTTGTTGTCTTTCCATAGTTCTTTATTCTTTCGCGTGTTTTTAGTATGTTCTTACGTGATAATAAGTAAAACACAATAATATCTTATATTATAGTATTTTATAATATAATAATATTTATTGCAATATAATATTTACATATTATATAGTAAAATGTGTCAACTATATACCTATAAATAGGTATACTTTTTCAACTTATTGTTTTTAATTATTGCTGATGACTTTTTTATAAAAAATTTAAATAAATTGTCATTAAGTGAAACCATAATCCAACTATTCAAAGGTAAAATAATAATTATAAGGGTGAAACAAATGTAATCAATAATTATCGACCAATTTCGATGAATACAAATTTAGTTTAAGTTTTTGATTCACATTGCAAAAATTTTTGAAAAAATTACTATAAAATAAAATAAAATTAAGATTCACTTTTAATATTCCTAGAAAATAACAATATTATACATTAATCCCAATATGGTTTCCAAAAAGGTAAAGCCACAAATCAAACCATTATTAAGGTGACACAATTTATTTAAGAAACTTTTGATGATAATAAAAAATGCGCTAATGTTTTTTTTAGACCTTACAAAAACATTTTATACGATTGATCATAGCATATTATTTCATAAATTAAAATAATTATAATTAAATGATAACGATTTACATACTCTTCATACTTAAATAATAGAAAACAATGCGTTAAAATATATATTTATTATTTTATAAAATGCGGTGTACTATTATTATTATGACACCGGCATAAATAATGAAGACACACTTTAACAACAAATAACAAAGACTAGGACTAATCAAATTAGTGAACTAAAATTGAGACTAATATTATAATAAAAGGATACAGTAAAAACAATAAGAAAAATTAGTAGCACATTTGGTAACTTATTATTCTTATCTTTCTTTTTCAATTTAGGTTTAAATGGGTCAAAGGCGCACACCTATATTTTCCATCCACTTATCTGGCGGTGTACCAAGAATATTGCTCATTAAGGAACGAACGTAATCAACTAGATATTTGTATACAGAATTAAATATGCTTCCTGTTAAGAAAATATATTTAAAAATAACGAGTATATATATAAAATGCCATAAAATATTAGAACCAATAAGGAAAGGAGTAAACACGAGATATGCTAAAAAATTTCTCATTATAAGATTAAAAAAAAACCACATCTGGTAGATGTTTTGAAATAATCGATACCATATTATGTTACAAAATACCATCCCATATAATAAACCTTCCAATTAATTTATTCAACTTCTAATGGTTGATTGAGTTTTCTAACAAATTAATTATATAATAATAATATTGTTTTAATTAACCAATTGATAAAAGACTGCTTATCTTTAGACATTTTAATGATAAAATAGTACACAAAGACGAAAAGGTTACACGAATTACGAATAGACGCACATATTTAGAATTATTATAAATGCAGACTACAGAACTAAAACAAAATAACAATAATATTTAATTACTTACAAACACTGACAAAAGTCAATGCAATGAAATTTTTTGGTATCGTTTATGGAATCGTTAACGTCCTATCGGAAAACGTATTACTGTTTACTGATGTTTACTGTTTATAAATAAAATTAATCTAATTACCCATCCTGGGGACGTATTACTAGAAAAAATGTGCGCCTGGGAACAATCAACAACAATATTATATGATCAAAATTTAAAATAATTTTTAATTCGATAATATTTTAGTCGTATATTAGATGAAATAAGAACGTCAGCAGAGAAGTATTGATAAAATAATAAATTTTTTGAAATATAAATCTAAAATTATAAAATGAAAAAAATATACCCTTAAAACAAAAAAAAAAAAATGCGTATTATGCATTTATATGCAAAATAAAATTTGAAGACACTAGCTATATGAAAGCATGAAACATATTTGTTTCGTATTCTGCAATATTTGTGATTGTGCAAAACAAAAATGCAAATGCTATAAGCAGTGGTGTATCCAGAATTCGTTTAACGGGCGTATTTTAAAATTTAATCAACTTATGGTAATTGGGGAAGGCTCTGCCCCTTCCCCATATTACATTAATAAATACCATGTACATATTTATATAAATTATTATATTGATGAAAATGATTAAATTAAGACAGTATATGTAAAATCTACAAGTTGTATACAACATCTATTCACATTATACTGTAAGTTAGTAATTTGGTGAAATACCATAAAATACGGTTGATAGAGGTGTTATAACACCCACATCACTCACTCCCTAAATACGCCCCTGGCTACAAGTCCTCTGCCCTAGTAATCAATGTATTTTTAATTTAGTTAATCATGTACCTGTTAATTTTTAGAAGATTAGATTCAGATTAGTCCTTTCAGTAGGCCTAGTATTCACAAGTATATGATAATAACTAATAATAATAATAAATGTTATGAATTTCAAAAACCATGTTACCTGAACCTTCATTTGTAGAAACCGTAGCTCCTTCATTAGAGTCTACGTCAATTGGTCGTGGTAAAATTTGTCGTCTGAAATTGGTCGTTTTGTAAATTGGTCGTTTGGTAAAATAGTCGTAGTTTATTTTTGTCGCGAAACGTGAATATTGATTTAAAACGTTATGTAGGTACAAATTTACAATAATCATTAGGTATAAAATGTTTTGCGATAATAAGTTGAATAACAGCACAGAATAAAACAGAATGGACACGGACAACAAATTACATGGGCAGCATAGGACAATAATGAAATCAGTCAGCCATTTTATTTGAGGTACAGTAGGAAGTTAGTAACATTTTATTCCATCATGAAACGGTAGTAATATTATTTATAAGCTACTGCGCATTTTCAAATGTTACTAATAGTAGTATTATTTTTCAAGGTATTAGGTGCAATAATAGTTTGAGATTTGGGGGGGCTTATAAGTCTTATACTATGGTATGACCATGAGTCAACCACCAACCTCCCATCATTATCAAAAAAATATAAATTGTGTTTTTGTAAATTTATTACAATTGTATTTGTAAATTTACTACAACAATGATTTGCATTTTATAGTATTATATCGATATAAACGTTTTTAATATACTTAAAAAATTTATATAAATACCTGTGTAGCGAGCCTCGACCTGAAAGAGTTGAGCTCGTACGATTGTTTAATGACGGAGATCTCGCTGTTGACTGGTAGATGGAAAACGTCAGAGGTTGAGACAAAATACACGAACGTTTAATAAATGTAAGACTTTATTTAAATCAACTAAAAAGTACAATGAAAACTAACACTTTAAATACTAAGGTAATCTATGGTTCAGCCGCAAGGAGTGAAACATAGACTACGTGTTGAGACGAAGACACAAGTTAGTTATGCCCTAGTATACAAACGTATCCGTATATATACTAGTGCTATTACTACGTTGCGTGCTTCTGGAAGGTCGACAATAAGGAAACAGGAAAAAAAGACTTATGGGTGCCGAGGTCTCCATGGCCTCGGGTAGTCCATAAGGTATTACCTTCGACGTGCTCGCATTACCCAAAGGTTTCGTAACCCGGATAGGATTACTATACTTCCAGTCGACGTGCTTGTAATACCTATGGGATTACTACACCTGTATAATAATATTTAATCATCAATGAATCTATTTTATACATTTTTTTTCCCCCCATTCTGAAATCCTGCACATGGGCCTGCATTATGATAGACATACTATCTAAAAAATGATCCACAAGTAAAAACTTCTTGGTACCCAGTAGGTCATCATGTTTCACACTGTTTGGTAGACCACATATTGAACAATAATCATAATTGAAATTATAATTAATAACGAATATCAGTTATCATTAAATATAATTTGACAACAAAAGTATCTCAATTAAAATGGCCGCTGATTTCATTGCCGCCGTGTTGTGTCCACCCCCCCGATAACAGCGTGTACAAATGTACAACTAGCATTATTACAGTTATATTATATTACGATCAAGGTGGATGTATAGAGGTGTAAACACATCCTATATTGTACCATTATGATAGTGGGCCGAAAAAAAGTCCACCACTTGTAACTGCCACCGGGAGCGCTGGCTACCCGATGAGGGCTCAAAAATTCTACAGTTTGTAAGTCACGTAATGCATTTTAGCATTTATTTTTAGTATATTTAGTATATTTAGGGATTACAAAGGTTATGGACTTCATGCCATAATATAAATTATATTTTTCATTTTAAATAGTGTAACTTAAAACTTATTATATGTGCATATGGTACTTGTAATTCATATAATATTTTAATAGTTTGGAAAACATTTACAATTACTAATAGGTAGGTCATAGTTTTTATTTATATTCATTTTGATATTTTTTTTAATCTTTTAATTGTGTTCTTCTTATATGATATTTGATCATTATGCCTTTTGCATGTAAATATCATTTTATTAATTCATTCTGATGTTCCAAACAACCAACTTTGGAAGGAACTCCAGTAATGTTTACTTCATCTATAACTAGAATATAGTATTATTTAATATATAATATGTATATTAAATAAGGAACATGAATTAAATTAAAATTGGTACACTAAAATTATACTAATCATGTACTAAAATATGTTTACTAATACTTTTGTTATTTGTGACATTTATAATAGCAGTCTCCAATGAGTATATTATATTCATTAGACATTCTGATGGACTAAGTAAATGTCCTCGACTTCTCATGTTTATAAATTCTTGAACTTCTATTTCAAGATGAGTTAGATCATCTGATGTTGAAATCAGAATTGAAACAATCATTGCAAGTTTTTGCCAATGAATGTTTTTTGGAATTCCAAGCCGCATAACCAACAAAGTTATTTGTTTAGTTAAAAGAGTAAAAATTAAAATAAAAAATTAAAAAAGTGCATAACTAGTAAAAATGTTCATGAAACAAATAATGAAACCAGAATGGCAAATTTCGTGTAATCAATTTTGTAAACTATAAATAAAAATAGTTGCATGGAACAAGGTGTGTTTCCCTATACAAATATATCGGCTAGTTTCATGCAATTATAGTTTTGTGTTTATAATTTATCTGCCGTGTGGCACGTCTAACATTAAAATATATATTATATTTGAATAAATTAATAATAATAAGTACTTACTCCTAAAATTTTTCCTTAAGAGGACGCTACACCCGCATATGTTGTTTTCGTCTTACAAACGCGTAACAGCAAATTGTACTCTGAACAGATCACGTTTATCTCTGTTAGTTTAAAAACTAGAGTGAATTGATCCCTTATAAAATTTAAAGGTAAGATTATTATCTAGAGCTTCTCATTGGCATTTTATTATATTTTAATTTTTAAACTAGTTATGAATATTTTAAGTTGTACAAAACAATTTACAATTTTAAAATACTTATAAATCGCCTTAAATTTAATATATAATAAATTGCCAATGAAAAGCCCTAGATAATAATCTTACTTTTAAATTTTATAAGGAATCAATTCACTCTAATTTTTAAACAAACAGAGATAAACATGATTTGCTGAGAGTACAATTTGCTATGTTACGCGTCTGTGAGACTGAGACAACACTACATGCAGAAGTAGCATCCTCTTAAGCAGACGTTATACCCGCATGTGTGTCTCTGTCTTACTAACGTACATCATAGCATATTTATGATCAGATCACGTTTAACTCCGTTAGTTTAAAAATTTTAACTCACTTAAAAATTGAACAATCGTAAAAAGCCCACTTACAAACACAGATAATATATTTTTACTATCAGGTTTCATAATAGGTTCATTCGCATTACAACTGATGGAGTTAAACGTTATTTGCTGAGCGTACATTTTCTACGTTTGAACTGAGACAACAAAAATCATTTGTGTGGCGTCCTCTTAGTCATTTTTTAAATATAATTCATGTGAAATGTACATAGAACATTTAAAACTAAATTTTATTTTAGATTGTTTGTAAATTGTTCTTGAAATGTTTTCTAACAATTATAACTAAAATATTGTAAATTTAACAAATTCAAAAAATACAAAGAATATTTGCAAAATAATATTATACTATGTTAGAAAGTATATGTTATTATAATATTCTTATTAGATTTCAATTTGAATATTATAAAAAAAACTTAAATAGTACATTTAAGAAATATTTTAGATTAAATATTACTTTTTTAAACAACGAATAATGTTATTATAATATAACAATTATAATATTTTTAATTTAACCAAGTACTAAAGTTACAATAATATTGATATTATGAAATTGTTGTCTGGGATGAGATCTAAATGACGTTTTTGAGGGTTATTATTACTCAAATTTTAATCTAAACCTATGGAAAATTACTTGATCTTAAATATAACATCAGTAATAGAAAAAAAATCGTAATTTTCAAGAACCTGTCAATTTATCCTTTATCAAGAAATGCACAAATTTCACTAAAAATTCCGAAACTATAATATGTCTTTAAATATCTCATATGAGTACAAAATAAATTTTACAAGTCATACAATGTGTTAAGAGATTATAAATACATGTTAAAAGTATACAAATGGGTGCCCAGTCCCCCCCCCCCATAATAATTTCAATTGGTACCTTAGCCCCCGGGCACCCATGTACATGGTGCCTATGGTTACAACACAGGTGATATATATAATAAGAGCACATAAGTAAAACAAATTACTTTTTAGCTTCAATAGACATAAAAAACACACATCACAGGATACTTATATAGGTAAATATAGAAATTGCTATCTGGGATATATTCCTCGTTTCGTTCAAAATTTTTTTTGTTTGAGGGGTGAAAGAGGGGGGAATTGTATTTTTATGTTCCAATTTTGTAACGATAATATTTAACATTTTTCCAATTTTTTTTGACAGAGTTGTTTCAAATATCTTCCTGAGTGTCACCACCTCATCCGATTTTTCACTTTTTTGTCGAAGGGGAAGGAGAGGGGGATTGGAAAAATATTAAATAATGTCGTCACAAAATCAGAATATAAAAATACACTCCCTCTCTCCCTCCCCTCAAACAAAAAAAAAATGAAAAATCAGTTGATGTGGTGATACTCAGAAGAGTATTTAGCACAACTTTGCTATTAAAAATGTTAAATAGTGTCATTACAAAATTGGAATATAAAAAAACCTGTTCTTTACATATATATATATATAAGGATAAGGATTATAGAATCATTTTTAATAATAATAATATGTGTATAGTATCATTAGAACAATTTGTAAATATTATTATTATTTTTTTTTATTATTTATAGATCAGCTACTACTATTTAGCACTTAATCAATTTTAATTAAATACATTTTTTTCTTCTTTAAAACACAACAATGTGTGTTGATTTAAGCGTTTCATTTAAAGAAAGCAAAATCTACACACGAGAGAAACCGGGTAATTTAGCTAGCAATGCCGTATCTAGAAATTTTTTTCGGAGGGTCCAAAACATGTATATTGTAATTTTATTGAGTTTAAATTTTAACTTTTGATATTTGGTTAAAAATATACAGAAAAAGATTTTTAAAATCTTTTATTAAAATTAATATCATATTTTGATATATTATGATATAAAATTATAAGCAGTCAATGATTAATTGGAGCTTAAGTAATTTTTGACTGAAAATATTTATTTTGGTATTAAAAATAAAGTATTTTAAACATTCGTAAAATATTGAAGAAATTTCGGGGGGGGGAGGGGGTCCAGACATATTGGACCCCCTTGCAGATACGGCCTTATCAGCTAGTATAATATGAACAACAAAGATTAATAGACAATAATGTAGCCCATACAACACACAATAAGCAATATAAAAATATAATGATACCGATAACTAATGCAAACGGATATGTGGTGGTCGAACAATACATCGCACAGCGGTTATGACGCCCGACTGGGTTTATACCCATGTCATCATACCGAGAGTAACTAAAAAAAAAAAACATTTTTAAAATATATCAATAAACAAATTAATCGTTTTTTTTTTTTTTTATTTATATGTATTAATTTTAAATAAAGTTTTTCAGTTACATTTAAAATAAACTTTTTGTAACTGCATTATAATTAATTTATTATCTATATATTAATTTAAAACCATATATATTGATGCATTTAGAATATGACTTCAAATTAATATAATATTATGCAGTGGCGTAGCTAGGATTTTCTGAAGGAGGGTGTTAATTATAATTATTAAATATTATATATAATACGTACAAACTAAAACTTTTATTTTAATTAATTAATATGTATACATAATGTCTGTAATAGAGATGTAATGTATATTCGAATTCGGATAGCTTTACCATAAATCATTCGAATATTTAACTATTCGAATATCAGTATTCGATACTACAATACCTATTATTATTAAACGTTTTGTGTTGCACAAAAACGTAAAAGAATAATTTTCGTCACGTATTGTCACAATCGCGATAATGTTAACCTGTATATATGTAATTAGTATTGTGTATTATTTTATATTTCATATTGTATTATCGATTTACCTATATTCCTATAATAATGTAATATATGATACGGCTCAAGGGGGTGTCATATCTACCAAACACCCCCCTTGTATACGCCACTGATATTATGTAGCAATTAAGATTATACGCAGAGGAATTACTCGATAAAACTATTCATCGAAATCATTAACCTGCTGTACATTTATAATTTATAGAATATAACTTTTAAATCAAAAAGGATTAACACGTTTTTTTTAATCTTGTTACACCGGTTTACTAACATTTAATCGACCGTAACACGTTTGGATACAGTAGACCCTAAATGCAACACATTTAGGTACACTATACGAGTATATCTAGAAAAATACCACGTTAAAATTTCGTATACGTATACATATAAAAATAAAAATTATAATTTCATTAAAAATACAATATCTTTTACTAACACTTTTGTTTATTATTAAATTAAAAAATTTTTTATTTTTGTAAAAATTATTTTCATTTCATTTTAATTGATATTCAATGCACATTTTGTAGCTAATGATGATTTTTTAAATTCAAAACTTTATTATATCATACTCAAGGCTATTGCTGGAAAGGTATATGCTCAGTTGTTCTTCGCCGACATCATTGATGCATCAACATAATAGTAAGTTGAGTGGCAGGTAGGTACTCGTACAAACAAGTATTTGAATTACTTGAGGTTTTATTTATAAGATAATTAATAATATACGAAAAGAAAATTCAATAATTGAACTTAACTAAAATAATATTATTAATCAATAGGTATATTTTAATGTCCCATTAGTTTTTAAAAAATCAAATCTATTTATTTCACCTGTGGCATACCAAAGCTATTGGTCTTTAATGTAGTATAATTTTCGACGACTAGGTTATAAATAACCACTGAAAAAAATCTTTAATTTTTATGTAGGTTTCCGACTGTATTTTCATGTTTCGATAACCTAAGTACCTATATAAAACCGAAAGTTATATGTTTAAAAACCATACATACTGCACTACTACGGTCCGTTTTAGAATATGGTTCTATTATATGGTCATTATATGTGTTAAGTGATAATAATAATAAATAAGATTGAATCTATCCAACATTGTTTTTTGTTTTTAAATTAATCTCTTATGAAGTTAAAAATAATGAAATTAAATATGATAAGTTGCTTGAAAATCTAAAAATGTACCATCTATTATGTGGAAGAAATTGTCTAGATGTTAAATGGATTCATAATCTACTAAATAATAAAATCAATTGTCTAGAAATTTTAAATTTAATATCTATTAAGATTCTTCAGGTATCTCTCCGTTTTTATCCAATGTTTTATTTATCTACTCATATACAAGAACTATATTAGTAACTCGTCGGTCAATTGAATGCTGAACTTATGTAACAAAATTAATAATATTGATTATCATGATTCTTCAATATTATTATTTATTTAAGTTTTTTTTATTTTTTTTTTAGTTTTTATTTAAGTTATTTCACCTTGTAATATTTTATATTTGTATTTTGTCTATTATAATTTGTACTGTTTTCCTTACATGCGTAATCATCCTTTATGATGCAAAATAAATAATAAAATAAAAAAGCAAATATATTTTTAATATGGCTTAATTAATAATTTATAAAAATTACTGTTTCATACTTTCCATATTGAAAGATGAAGACTGTAATACTGTACATTATTATCAAAATTAAATACCTAAAGTAAGGTTAACATGTGCAAATGATGATTAACTCAAAAATCAAACGATGCTCAAACGTCTTATTAAAATGGTTCAAATAAACAATGGTAATGCGCAAATGACTTATGACCGTTAATAACAAATATACCATACAAAGCTGATCTTCTAGTCATCTTCTTTCTTTTGTTTCTAGTCTTCTGTTATAATTGTAGTTTATTTTTTTTTTTGTCATTCATGATATAAATGTCGTGATTAAAATAATGCGTTGATTTATTAACTTTATAACATTGTACCTAATTATTTAATCATATAATTAACCACTCTATTGATTTTCTTGTAAGGATATATTTTATTATATATCAAGTGTCTAAAAATACAAATCGTATTTCAACGTTTATGTATTCGTATATAATAATATTGTTTAATGTTAATTAAATATTATAATATTCCCATTGATAGTAATACATTTGAGGTAAATCTCTGTTACTCAACCGACGACTTATCTTAAATTCTTGTGAGGTAAATAAATGTTTGGATGGTAATTATGTAAATTATGTTGAAAAAAAAATGTTTCATTATAACATTGTGTAATTTATTGAAAATTAATATAAAATAACTTAAGATAAGCAATAGCTTTTAGACTTTGAACCCAATTTAACCAATGATTTACTATATTTTCTAAAATATAATTTTTTAGTATTATATCCTTGAGAATTTTTTATTAATTTAACTCGTTTTTATCAACATAATAATCAACTTTTTTTTATTTGATACTATGACACATTTATATTAAAATCAAATACTCCTCTTTTAAATTCTTTTTAATGGAATATAATTTTTAGGTCTTGATATACTTCATACCAAATTACGAAAAGAGTATGGTAAAACTCGTATAAGATTAATTAAAAGAATAATGTATGAAAATGACTTATGAAAAATTTATTTTCTGTTGTTTGCTATTCTCTAAAGTTGTTGAATTTCCTCGACAACCATCTTTGTTTGGTTATATATTGTTTTGACTAAATATTAGTTCTTATATTCCTCACAAAGGTTTTGATACTTGCACTGTTTAACTCATTGAGTTGTATCGCTAGAATTTGTTTGTAATTCGCTCAGATTAACTGTCATCATGGTAAGTGTTTATAATTAATTAAAATAAATATAAATATTAAACGATTAAAAAAATCAAAATTCAAGCAAATCCTTTTTGAGTTTAAAACTTTGTTTTCGTTTGGTCGAACATAAGTGTATGATATAATTGCTAATTACTGTACTTCGTGTGTTGTACACTAACGTGATTGTATTTATATGTATTTTATATGTATCTATTGTTTATGTTTTTTTTTTTTTTTATGTATAATTGTTCTTACTATTATTGACAAATTTGAAAACGTTGCATACGCAATCGTGTCGTTTTACGGGTTTCCATTATTTAACAGCAATCATACGCAATCGAGTTCTATATATATATATATAATTATTGTATTTCAACTATTATCTACCATCTACTAACTATTATTGATATCGTATTAGCGTGAATGTATTTCCGTACACATCGGTCAAGCTGGAGTGCAAATCGGCAACGCCTGTTGGGAGCTTTACTGCTTGGAACATGGCATTCAACCGGACGGGCAAATGCCTTCCGACAAGTCAGTGGGTTGTGGAGACGACAGCTTCAACACGTTCTTCAGTGAAACTGGCGCCGGTAAACACGTGCCTAGGGCCGTGTTCGTTGATCTTGAACCGACTGTTGTGGGTAAGCATATCCTCCATCCGATGGTACGCGCATGCATAAAAAATACAAAATACTTTGGAATATATTGGTATTACAGTTTTATGAAACAACATTATTCGTGTCTTCTAAACACGATGATATTATATTATAAGTTAAACTAAAAATCCTAAATGAAAATCCTACAAATGTTTCTGTGAAAATGCAAAAACTTACTCGTTACATGTATTATTATGTATTATTTTTATAGTGTACAATAATAATATATGTAGCATACTAAATAAATATGCATATTGCATAGTCATCGGCGTAGCTAAACTTTTGGAGACTCCGGTGCATGATAGGCAAGTGAAGACCTATTAGGT
Source organism: Sipha flava (assembly GCF_003268045.1). Classification (NCBI taxonomy): domain Eukaryota; kingdom Metazoa; phylum Arthropoda; class Insecta; order Hemiptera; family Aphididae; genus Sipha; species Sipha flava. The sequence continues at coordinate 577,083 of NW_020271753.1, read as the reverse complement.
ACAAACTTGTTTAGTATTTATCGATTTTACCAGACCCACTAAAATATTGTTCAAACATTATTATCAACTAACAGTAGTATGGATAAAAGGAAAATTATTATATAGTCAAAAATAAAAATAAAAAATGAGTTGTAGATAATGCAAGCTTCTATTTTTTATTTATTTCAATTTTCTATTGAATTGTGGTCCCCAAACTACAGGAGTCTCAGTGCGCTGCACCGGCTGCACCAGCCTAACTATACCGTTGTACATAGTGTATAATAATATAATTAGATTAATGTAAATATGTCATATATTGAATTAAATTAAAAATCTATCGATATAATATGTCAGTAAGACTTTAAGAACAAGTTTAACGTATCCAAGTAAATGAAATAAAAGCGTCGTACTTAACACTAAGATCTTAACTTCTAGTTGCGTCTCGTACATAATTTTCTAACACTTTCAACAAGTAGTATACTTTACGGTTTTGTTTTGAGTAGACTATTCGTACACGGGTGGGATAAAAATATTAAAAAAACAAAACAAAACAACGATATCACACTAAATTATATTTGATGCAGATGAAGTTCGGACCGGTACTTATCGACAACTGTTTCACCCGGAGCAACTGGTCACGGGAAAAGAGGATGCGGCCAACAACTACGCACGTGGCCATTACACTGTCGGCAAAGAGATCGTCGATCTGGTGCTGGACAGGATCAGAAAACTCGCGGACCAGTGCACCGGTCTCCAAGGGTTCTTGATATTCCACTCGTTCGGTGGTGGCACCGGTTCCGGATTCGCTTCGCTCCTTATGGAACGGCTGTCCGCGGACTACGGGAAGAAGAGCAAACTGCAATTCGCCGTTTACCCGGCACCCCAAGTGAGTGCGATGATGGAACATGAGCTTCCTCTCCTGCGGAATTAACGTGAATTAATTTGAGTCCTAGGCCCGACCGTCGTCATAGTGATAAGTAAAATCAGTGCTGGATTCCCGGTAACGATCGTTTACCCCCTCGACACAATCTAAACACCATTTTTCTAAGGTTCGATTATCGATACGCTCCAACATTTTAGACATGGAATCTCGTGAAGATTATCTCAGTGCTGCTCTGGCCGCAACACACACTCGCAATTAAAATAATAATAACCTTTTCGTTATTTTTTCGGGCGAGAAAAATGCGCTACAAGTAAATTATTATTTTTCGCCCATTTTTCCAGTCCAGATCGATCACAGGTTATCCGAATATTTTTATACGTATATATTTATAAAAATCTTTATAAGTAAACAGCTAGTGCAAACGGTAGCACGTCTCCTTGGTCCTCGAAATAAACACGGTTTTCTCATTCTGTTTATCCGTTTTCGGTGTACGCGCACAGGTGTCCACGGCGGTGGTGGAGCCATACAACTCGATCCTGACCACGCACACCACGTTGGAGAACTCGGACTGCGCGTTCATGGTGGACAACGAGGCGATCTACGACATATGCCGCCGGAACCTGGACATCGAGCGGCCCACGTACACGAACCTGAACCGTCTGATGGCGCAGATCGTGTCGTCCATCACGGCGTCGCTGCGGTTCGACGGCGCGCTGAACGTCGACCTGACCGAGTTCCAGACGAATCTGGTGCCGTTCCCGCGCATCCATTTCCCGCTGGCCACGTACGCGCCGGTCATATCCGCGGAGAAAGCGTACCACGAGCAGCTGTCCGTGGCCGAGATCACCAACTCGTGCTTCGAGCCGGCCAACCAGATGGTCAAGTGCGACCCGCGGCACGGCAAGTACATGGCGTGCTGCATGCTGTACCGCGGCGACGTGGTGCCGAAGGACGTGAACGCCGCGATCGCCACCATCAAGACGAAGCGTACTATCGTGTTCGTCGACTGGTGCCCGACAGGGTTTAAGGTGGGCATCAACTACCAGCCACCCACCGTGGTGCCGGGCGGCGACCTGGCCAAGGTGCAGCGGGCCGTGTGCATGCTGTCCAACACGACGGCCATAGCCGAGGCGTGGGCCCGGCTCGACCACAAGTTCGACCTGATGTACTCGAAACGCGCGTTCGTCCACTGGTACGTGGGCGAGGGCATGGAAGAGGGCGAGTTCTCGGAGGCGCGCGAGGACCTGGCCGCCCTGGAGAAGGACTACGAGGAGGTGGGCGTAGAGATCAACGTGGGAGAGGGCGAAGGCGAAGGCGACGACCAGTGACCGCTGCGCCGTTCCTGCTCACTGTTTACCGTTTTATGCGAACTCACGTGTTCCAACGCGCATCGTAATGTGATCGACGACCAGTACCGAAAATACGTTGTTGTAATATGTATATATTTATACGTACGTAATACACATTCCTTTGATCACTACACCCAACTTGTGTTCGTTTATTGATTATTCACTATCGTATCGCGATCCTGGACCAAGAAGAAATTGTATAATATTATCTCGACTCAATTGAAATGTTGTCGGTTTCACTTACGCCAAGTATGGCGGAGAAAGATATTAAAATTAAGGCTTTCGAAGGATTTAAAAAATAACGGTTCATAAATATGAAGTGAATATTTAAACTGTTATCATTTTTTTTTTACTTATCTTTATTATTGTCTGAGGAAGTTACAATAACGATTCCATTACTATTGATTCGATGTCATAAGAACTGATTTATGAAAAACTTGAAGAATATTTTGATTATATACTAGAAAATTATACTGAAAAAAGGTAGCGCTCATTGGCACCAACAATGTGTGCTGAATATAAAAAAAGTAATTTAGAACGAACGACAAATTGCTGCGAATCATTTCACGGCAAGTTCAACGGTTGCTTCTATTTTGCACAGGGTGAGTTCTCGGAGGCGCACGAAGACTTGACCACCTTAAAGAAGGACTACGAGGATATGTGCGTGGAGATAAACCGGGGGAGGGTAAGGGCGACCAGTGACCGCCACGCCGTTCCTATGCATTGTTCCCACGTACCATTATACGCGAACTCACTAGTTCCAACGCGCATCGTATTGTGATCGTGTACCGAAAGCACGTCCGTTTTTGTAATATGTATATATTTATACTTTCGTAATACACGTTCGATCAGTACACCCAACCTGTGTTCATTTGTCGCTTATTCCGGTGGCATAACAGATATAATACCAAGTGTTAAGATTTAAGGACAAGTTCACTAAATGCACTTGTGTAACACTGTGTTGTCGGTAATTTATTTAAAACACTTGGAAAAATCAATGAAGTTTATAATTACTACGATGACCGATATAAGCGGTGCGTTATTGCTGTATGGCCTGGAGACGTCTGAATGCAGAGCCGATCCTTATATACGTTTATGGACGGCCCTCTGTAGCTGATTCCATGCACAGTGTGACGTTGTTCGCTCTCATAGACGACCCATACGTTGTACAGAAGTAGTTCTAAGAATATATACCTTGTACAAATTAAATATATAAGTCAATAATTTTTTTAAGTATGTGAAGCGCTACAAAATTATCTTCTCATACGAATCGTTATTTTATTAGCGACATATGGTATACTACACCATCGTCAGATCATTATTATTTTATATTAGTAATACGGTGTGTATAAATCTCTCAGTAATTTAAGTTTAGATTATTTTAATTCTAAGTCAACTTATTTATAAGGTATATGGAATATTACAGCGGATTAATCTTCTCGGCATCCTGAGGCACGTTCCTCTAAAGAGTCGCTAAAAAGGAAAAAGAAATATAGTTAAGTTAATATATTTAGAATATGCGTGTAGTCGACACGGAATTAATGTATTAAATAATTATATAATATAACTAGTATAATGATTTATAAAAAATTAACTTGATTTACATGATAAAACATCATTTTATGAATTTATCATATTCATAAGTTCATTCACGGATAAATGATAATTTTATACTTATATTTCACTACCTAGTAGACAATTAAAAAGCTACGACTAGCAATAAGAAAGTAAGTATCCATGGATTTAAAATCGTTTTCAAGTTACCTTGTGTTAAAATCATAAGATAAAACTAAAATCTATACTACATACTTGTAGCAGTCGAATGAGTTGTAATAGAGATTTAAAGACATCTTTAATGTTTTTAGGGCATTTACAACAATCTAAAATTTGATTTAGTTTACGAGTTGCATATTTCTACTGTTATCCAATTGCAGTAATTACACGACCTTTTAATTATGGTTTTATTACGTTTTTTTTTCACTATACCTACTCTCTAAACCCTTTATATATTTTTGCACTATGTTTACCCATGTTCAATGTTGTCCAAACGTATTTGATACGCGCATAAATGTTTGAACAGCAATGAGTACAGAGTTATAATGATAAAAGTATATTAAATTTGTAAATGATAATGAATACTTACACCACATTACAGTAATAACCGTATGAAAATAACTCGTATACAATTTTCATAATATAAACTTTATAATTATTAAGCCCGATTTACACGCAACGACTTATTGCACGTTTTGCTGGACATATAAAATGAACAATAAGACGTACATTTTATAAAGTGTCTACACGTTTCAACCTTTACTCATTTTCCATCCCAGTTTCAACTGTATTTTTGTTCATTCTTCAATAGTGTACAGTTTTAGTGATGTTTGACGATATGAAAGAAGCACTATTAAGAAGCACTATGAAAAATTATATGGAAGAAGCACAACCATAATGTTTCTAGTACGTGTGCAACAGAATTTCATACATTAGACATTTTCGCAAGAAAACAAAAAATACCATGCGAATCAAATTGAATATTATTTATTAAATAATATAGGTTAATATACCTACTAATAGCAGGCCCTACTATAATATATTATAATTATTAAAAACAAAAAAATGAAATTAAGTTGTTAAAACTATTAAGTAAAGGAGAAAATTAAACCTAAAAAGGACAAAAAGTTGTACTATACACCAATTTTGAATTTACATGTGGCATGTCGTTCAACTTCGCATAAAAATAATCCGTGCCCATCAGTTTTTCGATCCAATCTTGGATTTCATTCTGATTCGATAAGACGTACAATTTACTGTATACACACTCCTTTTTACTTAATACGATTAGTCGTGTTCGATAAAACGTACAATAAGTCGTTGCATGTAAACCGGCCTTTATGATAATAAATATATATTGAACGTCAATAACAGTGTTTATAGTGTTATATATAGGGAACGGATTTATATGTAAATACATATTTTTATTAAAACGAGATATTTAAAATTTGATAAGAAATGTTCATAATTTAAATCATTCCTATTAATATGATGCTACTTTTATTTTACATATATTTACATATTTTGGTATAATTACATATTTTTACATATTTCACTAATTTGTAAATATTTTTAAACATATTTTATTATTTCATCATTCATACGTCTTCTTCATACAATAATACAAAAAATTATTTCAAATTTAGATCCAGAACTTTTATCGCTATTAGAAAAGCTCAAAATATTATGCAAAATGAAATATTGAAAACAAATTTAATTTTCATCTCAGTGAATTTTAGTTTTATTGCACATACAATTATAAAATTAAAAACAAAAATATGTCCTTGAACGAAAGTATGCAAATTGTCGAATCAACGATTGCAAAATAAAAACTTGTAAACGGACCAATAGGAGAAGTAGTAAAAAAGAAAATTCATGTTTTTACAGAAAAAAATTTCAGGTCATATTGATTTTAAATTAATTAATGACATAATTAGTGGCAGATACCCTTCTAAAAATTTGGAATTATCGCCTTCTAATAATATGCCCTTCAAATATGCTTAAATCAACCGATGTAGGTTGATGTGGAACGATCATTTAGCCGTTTTAAAAATATTTTCAGATCTAATAGGCGACATTTAATATTTGATAATTTAAAATATATTGTAATAATTCTATGCAACAAATCATTTTGATAATTTAATAATTATATATTTTTTTTTTTAAATTTTTTTCCTACATATTTGGATGGTTTTAGTACATATTTTATAAATTATACTTACATACATATGTACATATTTATGTATTTTTATTACATATAAATCCGTTCCCTAGTTATATGTAATAAGTACCTATACCTACCCATTTATACACTTATATACTTATATTATACACTAGGTATATTATAAATTTGAAATATCCTTATATTTAGTCACGGACCAAGGCCTACCACGAACATCATTATCGTCGATGATGAACTGAATATCGGGAAATTAAACCAAATTTCGTTATAAACATTATACTCGTAATAGCCCTATGGAGCATTATCTTTTCAAAGAAATAAATACACAAAAACAATAATTAAAAATGAATTCAACGTTTCACGATGTTGTGAAATATTTCACCGTGTACTGAAATATTTCAAAATGAAACACTTCAAACACTAATAATATGTATTATTTTATAATCTTACAAGTTACTATCTATAAATTACTTAAAGAGTTCGAATGATTTAATGTACTTTTTTTTCGAGCTTTTAATTGGGAAAAATAATTTATCAAGTGGTCAGTCTTATTTTAAGTCTTAATTTTCGTAAAATAATTAATCCAAATAATGTCATTACGATTACGACCATCGCCGGGTTAATTAGTATAGACATATACCGTTTAATACGGGTTGGGAAATCTTTTTATCGAACGGTCGAATATTCAAACATTTCCGTCGATAAATTAATTTATATTTATTCGCGAACTCGCTAACAATATTATTGTCAAACAATTTATATTAAATCGATATTTAATATTCTCAGTGGCCTTATTAAGTACTAACTGACAGTATTATTGATCGTGTGAAGTAAGTATTGATGTATTTGTCAGTATGAAAAAAACAATACAGATGACTGTTGAAAAAAATCGGATATCGAAATACTGACAGTATTACTGATCGTGTGAGGCTCACTTTAGTGAGAAAAACTCGATGATTTTGGTTAATTCTTATTTAGTGAACGCATATTTCTCATATGTAGTGCCGGCGCAAGGCGTGCGCAGAAAATGCAATCGTACAGGGCTTCGCGTTCTATTTTTCGGAATATAAGACCTATACAATTTGAGAAAAACTATGTATTATTTTTAAAATAATTATTTAAGTACTCAGTTAATATTTCTGAGTCACTTTGATTATTATTAATAGAAGAACAACTACATAATTAATCGTCGATATTTTATTTTTTAATGATTATAAAACACTTTTGTCGTTTTTATTTCAGCTATAAAACTTATAACTAATGTATAAGTACCCAATTTTCAAGTTTTAAGTATAAAAATTAAAATAAAAAAAAATGTATTATAACAATAACAATATTACATCAAGAATAGTGATGTCCGATATATAAATGTAATAGTAATCTGGATTATAATAATTATATATAAACATTGATTATAAATAGTAGTAATATATTTTATAGTATTATAATAGTATTTATAATCAATGATATAACTAGTTTTCTACAAATGTTGCGCCTAACTTTAGGCGAATATGCAACTCAACGTTTACGCCTAATAATATCGTAGATAGGCCAATTGGTACTCTAATGCTGAGATTGTCAAGAATACAATAACTCTATTGACGGACATATGTTACCATTTTACGAATACCGAATAGTCACATTTAGTGGAAATATCGAGCAGTAACATAGCTATTTAAAGTACTTCATTATATTATAATTTGTTAGACATCAAATAAAATACATTTTTCCATTAATAGTATAAACAAAAGTTTAATTTTTTTCATTATAAAATAAATAATTTATACAAACCATTATTTAATATTATAATAAAAAGAGAAAATTGTTTTCTCGGATAAATATATAAAAACCTAACATGTTTGTAATACCTTACACTACATAATGACAAGATCCAAAGTTACAACTATTTCTGTTAGTAATTAGGATTAATAAGTACAATAGTAATAACAATTTAAAACAACAATAATAAATTTTCAGTTTCAAACAAATAACAGGAATACATACATTTTTTCAACAAAACAATTTAAAATTTGGTATAAAATTAAAAAAAAATAAATAAAATTTAACTAAAACATAAACAGTTTACAACTGTTCGAAAGAGTAAAAAAATATCCTATATAATGAAATTCAATAAAAAATATTACCCAAATTGAACCCCTAAAAATACTATTAACTAGTAGGTAAACATATCAAAATATGTATAAACAGTAGTAAATTTAAATATAATCTATTGCTCAGGAGTCATTAGATCTGAGTCTAAGTAGCTGTAAGACAAAACACCTTTTTTACATATTTCATCGGATTCTTCCGATTCATCCTCAGAATCTAATTCAACTAACTGTTCATAATCAGATTTAAATATATTTCGGCTAAAAATACCTGCAAATAAGTACAAATTTTAAATATCAATAATAGCATTCAATATAATTATTTTTAATAGTACACAATATTGTTTTACATTACCATTTGATTCATTTCTATAAACTTCTGATCCATATATATGTGACCATGACATTGAAAACACAAAAAATACAAATAAAAGATTTGATCCAATTCCTAAAAAGGCAGATAATATTGGCCAATGAAACATCAGGTACCGTAAACCTTTCAAATTAGCAATAATGTTTATTTTAGAAGAGTAAATTTGAATATCATGATCCAAAATCTCTAAATAAATGTCTGTGATTGGATGTAACTGAAATAAAATGTATAATATGTTTTTAATCAATACAAAGCCATATTAAATAAAATTATGTATGTACTTGATCTTCTTCAAAATCTGAGTACATTTCCAACTGTATTACTTGATTTTCTCCAGACAATCCTATCAAGTAAAATGGGGCCATGAAAAGTGTATGAATAATACGATAAAGATTACTCTTATACTTTAATCTACTAGATCGACAGGAAGATGATACTAGATAACTGTATTTATCACTCAAACGAATGCATACCATAAACATTCCTTAAAAATTAATACATTTAAAATAAAATTATCAAATTAATTATTCGTTAATATGTACAAGTATTAACATTTAATAAATAAGAAAATTCTTAACTTACCAATTTCTTCATTTACTGGAGATTCTGGTAACTCAATATGAACAATCATTTTATATTTTTGACCAATCATTAGCATTTGCTGATTTTTGGAAAGTTTAATATGAGCTGATGGATAATCACATAAACCTTTACTGCTGTAACAGGATCTAAAACCAAAACAGTTCAACAATAATTTTAAAACCAAATAAAAAAAATCACTTTATTGAATATAGTATTTATTTACATTAAATTTAAACAATAATTTATCAATATTAAGATTTAAAAAAATATAACTTAATATTTAAATCATGCATTTATTATTATTCATTTATTTAAAATTTATCAACAAATATGATAAAATAAAGGTATTTTATTGTTAAGAATCATATTTTTAATTTAATCAAACGTTTATTGAATATATATTTTTGTTATTCGATTACAAATGAATAAATATTACAGTAACCCATAAATGTATTAAGTATTCAAAATATATTTTTTTTATATCTTGAATAATTATTTATTTTTTTATTCAATTTTAAAAGAACTAAATAATTTATCCAAATACTATACCAAGTACATAATTTATTTAGGATATATTAATTTCCCGAAGGCAATGAACAGCGGTATAAATACAACTTAATTAAACATTTCAAATGTTATTTGAAAGAATTATGTAAATACAAATAGCAAGAAATTAAAACAGAGTATATCGTTATAAATATATTGCTTCAAATTATAATAGGAATTTAACAATATTTCATTTGGTGAAGAAAAATGAAATCAAAATTCTTAAGTTTGTTTCTTAAAGTTAACATTGAGTTTACTGGTAAACTGTATAAAACAATAATTATGTTTGTGTATATGATCATATAATGCATATATATATATAATCTATAAGGAAATCTCAGTATGAAGTTATGAATAATTAGAGAAATTAAGTTTAATACTTCAGAACAATTAATTTTGGAATTAAGTAAGTTTTATAGCCAGCCCAAATTGTTTAATTACCTCTAAACTCTAACATTTCAATACTTATAACTTGGTTAGTGATTTCAGTATTTCTTTGGCTTTACTTGTATAATACGCAAACATACATAGAAATCTTTGCATTTACTCAAATTATTTTATAAAGTAATCTTGGTGTGAATTTCAACTTATTGATTTATATTTTAAAATTAATAAGAACAGTGAAAAATATGAGATACATAAATATAGAGTCGTGAAATTACCTGTAGTTATGATACAAAGACACAAGACAAGTAAGGCTTTATTATAAATTACATATATATGTTCAACAAAGGAAAGATCACTAGAAAAAATAATGCCTAAATCTTGGACTTTTTTTGTAATATTATGTTTTTTTTTTTTTTATTAGATATTAATCATTGTATGATAAATTTTTGTTTATTTGATATAAATGTTATTTAAAAACATTTATCCATACTCAAATTAAAAACATTTTTTACATACATTTAATTGATTAAGATCATATTGTAATTTATTGAAATTATTATTAAAATTGGAAAATAAAGTTTTAAAGCGTCAACAAACAATGCAAATTTAAAAATATAGAATATGTGATTCATAATACGAATCATTAATAGTAAAACAGCTATGGCTCATTGGAGAATACATTTATAATAGATGAAATTGAATTTATAAACTAACTTGTTGAGTTTGATGGTATATATATATGAGTTATACCATTAAAATATTGATTCCAATATCATTAAATTTACTAAAATATTAATATTTAGAGTGTCAAATGCATTTTAATAACGAAGTTAACTGCATCGAATTGAATGCCATTACTTATTGATACAACTTAACTTAGTTTCTTTGGTCAATATTTGATCACTGTTAATTTGTTTTAGCTTTATTGACGACGGCTTTCTACGGTAATTGATAGATCAATGAAAAACTTTAATGGCTTCTACTGATAGAAAAATAAAAAACTAACTAGGTATTCCAAATCCGTGTCAAAAAGTACAACAATGTTCAACAGTGCACAAATAGAAACGGCGAAATGTCCATCGGAACGTCAGAACTCACTTGAATTGCATGTGAATAGGTCGGCTCAACACGAGCGACGGCATGTACGCATAATAGAACGCTATGTACAAAAATATGGACACCCACACGATGGTGATGATTATCATTGAGAACAAACCTCCTTTGTACGCCCTGTCCACCGCGTCGGTTACCATGTCGTTGACCATTTTTTTGACGTTTTTAACCCTATCGTCGATCATCCGTTTCACGCCGAACATTTTCATTGTTTCCGACGAACGTTCACCGGTCTCGCGGGAGGAACCGCAGCGTTACCCTGCCGTTGCTCGTGAACAAAGTGCCTGTTGCGACACTTCAACAGCAGTAGCTCGGGGCCACGTCGACGTTCCTGACGGCGGTAATAAAGACGTATGATCGGGGAACATCGTTGCGGCGAGCCGCCGAACGATGGCCATTAATCATTGGCGATTAACGTTCGGACGTAAAAATCGAACGGATCGTTTTTCAAATTGATAACGGTTCGGCGGCGGCAAAGATTACGCGGTGGCGCGGGCGCGTTGTAACTACGTATCAGCTCGAGCGCACGCGCGCGCGTACGAGAGCGAAAATGTACGCAACAGGTAGTGATGTACGAGAGCCGGAGAAGGTTACGAAAGGTGACCCGCACTTGGTACCGGTCACATCGATTAATGTACCCATAATATTGTTGCTATTGCAGTGTTTAATGCGAGTGAACCGTACGGTACAGGGTGTACCCGCACGAAGGATTTGCCGACCAGTGGCGTATATAGGGGTGTCTCCCTTCCCGAAACGGAGATGATTTTCGCAAAATTCCATTACGGAAACTGTTAAACTAGTAATAGCCTCTAAGTGCTAGATCTGTTGCTAGTTTCTATCTATGATGAACCAATAACGATTTCTATGCACGCCACCGTTGCCGACGGACAAAATTTCCTACAGCGATGGATATCGTACTCGAAATCCGGTTCGCTTCGTTTTCTATCGGTCCGACGGTCGTGAAACGGAACAGAAGACGAGCGGCAATAGCGCCGATACGGGTTCTTCGTACGCGGGACACCCTGTACAAGACAACAAACGTACATGGCGACCCAATGCCGAACGAATCGGTTAATAACCGCAACGTTATTCACGCGGGTTGTGCAATTCGGCTCGTAGCCGCGAGGTCCCGCCGTAGACGTATTTGCGTACGCGGCTGCCGTATAATTGCACAACGGTGTTTCGACGACCACTGGCGTGACCTGCAAGTCGAACGCTTTCCGCTCGTTCGGTACGAAACGTGTGCAAAACGTACGTATTCCATTTCATCGCGTTACGTTATCGACAAAATCTGTAATATACGTACGAGTGTATGACGTGTAGGACAAAACAAACATCCAGCCGGTGAGCATTACAACGTTTCGCACCGCATATGAACGCGCAACGTTATCGAGTTGATCGTACACGGACACGGCGAATCGGCTAATCCGCTAGAGGAAATAACATATTACGATTGTTATTATAGTACAGTTGTGTACTCGGTCCGGTATTCGCGGTCTCGAAATAACGTGAACAACAACTTGGCACTGATAAGTGATCGATGTTTTCGGGAAAGAAACGAATGCTAAACATTATTCTGATCGCAAACAGCAATAGATACGTTTTTTTTTTTTTTTTTTTTTTCGGTGAATCCACTAGGATCCGGACGGATAAATGTTAATTGTTCGAAAGTGGGACGGCTGGACGAAAATGTTTGTGAATCGTTTTGTGCTTAGCTACCAGATAATATGGTAGTGCGTAGCCACACGTAAACTAAGAAACGAGAACCTTAGGTAGCTAATCGGTATACGAAAGGACATTAGCATGGACGTGCGGCAGACCTGTATTTCAGATGATGCTTAGTATTCTTTTGGGCCCTGTCTAAACAAAACGTGTAACATAACTTTAATTTTTTATTGAATACCGTTCTATATTAGTCTCGATGATTATTTTTTCCTTGAATCTCGTACATTTTTCCTATACAGCTTCAATTACTTATGATTTGTATTTTTGTAGTTCATTACTGCTGAATGCACATTATCTGTTATATTATCATAATATATTTTTGCACGAAAATTTAGAACACTTTGTTTTATTCTGTCTATACGAAAAATCATTTATTTTTTACCAAATATTTTAGAATAAATCAAATTCAATTTGAACAACATCAGTTAAAATACAGGCCCATTACTCTTAAACTTAAATCATAGGGCCTCGTTTAAAATATTTCAGGGGGTGCCCGAGCACACCCGGCAACCCCCGTGCGTACGTGTGTAGGATGATATGATACAGGTACGAGTATTACCTGATCAGCGGGAAAATGGTTTTTCAGTCATCATATCGTTTTATTTTTAGTCTCTCGGCGGATCCCTTACTCTTTTTCCGCAACAGTATTGTCACATCAGTTGTTCTTGAAAATCCCAATCATCTCTTGATTCTGTACACATTTTCATTTCCAAAATCTTTAAAAAAAACCGGTAATGGATTGCAAATGTATTGTTCCATTTTCATTTGAGTTTAAAAGAAAAATTGTTATTTCATTTATAATAATCTATATTATAATTAACACGTTTAAAATGCTATTTATATTTAAATCACTAAATCTCGTAATTATTAAAGAAATAATATAACAAGTATTATGTTTGATACCTATTCGTTGTCCATAAATCATATTCAACAATTCTTAGCAATAATAATTCAACGTATAATGAGTGTTATATTATTTTATAATCTGTAATAATAATAATTATAATCATAATAACCTGTACCTATTTATTTTACAGTGAATTTTACTTTGTTTCTTTAAATGCAAATATCTAAAAAAATTAATAAAAAAAAATGTAAGCTCCTTTTTAGTACACTTTAATGATTAATGTATACTAAATTAATATCAGTTTAGTATTAGATTATTATTTACAGGTATTTACATTATTATATAGCTGGAATTTCGAAAAGTATTTTAATGTATTTTTTGGGAATACTTTATGAATCCAAGTTGTCAATGTAATTCAAGTACCTACACGTTATTTTAATAATTACATTTCGCGGAAACATTTTTGAAAATAGTCGCGCAATTATTAAAAACTAGAATGTTTACATGCGTTTAGAGCCTATACTTTTAGTTTTATTTTACTCTATTATAATGATATTTTCACACGAAATAAATAACGTGTAAATTATATTATTACGACGAACAAGATAAAATTAAGAGTATCCCATAATCGAAACTCCACAAATTAGAAAACAGTCGCATGGATTGTTGTTTACAGTACCTACCCCATTATCAATGGGTAATCAGTTACAAATCTTATTGTAAGGACTGAGGAAATGATTTACATACATTACAATTTGTAACCTCTCCTGTTGTGGTAAACCAGATACACGAAATATTAGATTTTTCTGCAATAAGGTCGATTCGCACTATACGGAACGTCGACGTAACGTCACAGACCGGCAACGTGACGTCAAAAATAGAATACATTCGCATTTATCGGTAACGTCATGGAAACGGAAATCTACTAAACGGACTTTCTGTTAAGTTAGACAAAGTCTAGTTCATTTAGTGTTTTAAATTCATTTTTTTTTTTGTTTTTTAAATATTCGATTTTGTAACATGCCTAAGTTCAGTAGAAAACAACTAGTGATGATTGCCTTAATTTTGAACGACGAAGAAAAAAAATTATGAATTTTTCTCCAAACATCTTTGTGAATGTTATCACTATATTTTTTGTGCGTCGTATCATATAGTTGTTGATATTGGCGTACTTCCTCAATCAACATCCCATCTTCCATAACTATTTAAATGTTTAATATATTATTTAATTAATCAAATAATTAATGCAATTTCAATTCAATTCCACATCAGTAATAGTTTATTGTTGACGGAAACGTTCTGTGACATAAATAATATCCAAACGGACAAGAACGGACCGGTTGCGTCACGTCAAAATATAGTTTTCGATAAACGTTGCTGTTCCGTGACGTTGACGATACATAATGTTGCCGGTACGTGTGAACATTGCGGTATAAATACGTAGTAAGATATTTTAACGTGACGTTGCCGGTCTGTGACGTGACGTCGACGTTCCGTATAGTGTGAATCGACTTATAATCACACAGTATAACAAGTGACATCTACACGAAAAAAAGTATAAAAATATAGTATGTAAGAAAAAAAAAGCGTGCAACTTCCATACGAATATGACATACCTAAGGTTGCAATCAATCCACCATACCACTATATCATGTATTGGTGTACCCTGTAGACTACATGTCGATTGTATGACACTCACTATAAACAATTATCTAAATTCTTAAGAAATGAATGATCTACGTGACTGTCGAGCCATGGGAATTCGCTGGATCAGCGAATCCTGCGACTCGACGAAGACACTGCACCGTAAGTCATGTAAAGACCATTGCAGAGCATCGTAAATTTTTTTTCATTATTCATAACTTCTTGTGTTTTAGTTTTAAGTCAGAACCAACGTTCTCTATGTAATTTTATTTAAGTAATTAATCGATTTTTTTTTCATTATTGTATATGTTTTCAAGTACCTAACACTTATTTTTTTTCGTCTTAAACTTTTGCCGTAAAAGCCATTATTACATCAGTATATAGGCTGAATGATTGTACACTGTTATCAGTGAACTAACAAAAAAAAAAAAAAAACGGAAACTTTTGCACCTCGTATTTTACTTTTCGGTTCCTATATTTTTAACTGAATCTACTTGCGTCATGATGTAAATATTATATTAAGAGCGTTACTCTTTGAGCGTCGCAATCATTTATTATGTGTCGATCGTTTCAGTATTCATTGTTTGAATTTTTCGTTTATTACGGTCAGGGTTCGGAAAAAAAACTGTTTTTTTAATTTTAAACAGAATAATTTTTCTTTTTTTTTCAATTATTTAAAACATGTTTTAAACATTTAAACATTTTAAAATAAGAAAATAATTATAATTTACTTTTAAAGGACAATTGGAAATGACACATAGATCAAAAATAATGTATGTTATTATGCCGCAATATTTATTTTCGAAGCTGGTCATAGTTTGGGATATTGAAGGAATCTATGTAATCAACACTAGACAATAGTAATCAGTACCTTACAAACGCATACATGTAATTTAAATTAGTAATAAATTAAGTAGTTCAAGTACTATAGTTAGTTTGAATGTTGACAATTACTTGTAGTTACATATTTGTCTATCCTCTCCAGACCAAAGGAGTCTTCAAAAAACATGGTAGATAGCTGATGATTACAAATAAATGTACAAAATAGGACATGCAATAAAATCGACGTTTTTATAAATTTGAATTATAATTTACCCATCTATGTCAATTAATATAATTAGTTGTTATTACTTGTTTACAAGACCGAAAACAAATGGAATTTGAATAATAATATGTAGTATATTTTTTTTAAGTTTTAAAAATATTTATTAAAAAACATTTTTAAACGTTTTAAACGAAATGTTGATGACGTTTCATATAAATTGTTTCAAACAAACAACTCTGATCGTGAGTTTAAACTTTAGAAATTAAAATTTTCCTCGTGCTGTCTTGCAATGAACTTTATTTCAACATATTTTTGGAAGAGAAATATACGTACGTAGTTTTCTCTTAAAATAAACAAAACCAATTAAGCCCATCATGATGGTAGCATACAATAACATTATTAGTTATCATATAGTTCCTAAAATAATCTCTATGGTTTATAATAATAATAATTTCTATAACACGTATATAATATATATAACACGTACAACAATAATACACAACTCTGTTGCTGACGAGTCCGTGTGGTACCTATATTATATATATATGGCCTATATTTACCTATATTAATAATATAAAAGTATAATTTCAATAGTGGAAAACGATGGACATTTCATGAGCGTCAGAACCCGAACGTGTTTTGATTTGTGATGCACCGTACATTGCTGTCGCCTGTCTATATTTGTTTTTATTCAATATACACACTCCGATTTAAAGTAAACGAGTTTAAATTTTTTAGTGACACACTCTCCGACCGACGTTTTAAACATTTTTATTTCATAACGAATAAACATTCGTTTATAATAAACAACTGATAAATCATGTGACTTACCCAAAACTATTATAGCTATAATTATTGTAAAGTTATTGATTTTTCTAATTTAGGGGTGAAATTAAACAAATTTTGAAATTGATGCAAAATAAAGCTTTTTTTTTTTTTTTGGGGGGGGGGGGGTAAAATAGTGTAATTTGGGATTCATGGGTTGGTTTGTTTTATATTTCCTGGACCGAAAATAATTACCAATCTGTCCCTGCTTGTGTGGTTCTTAATACTAAGTGTTTAGGATTTATTTTATATTACATAATTGACCTGACATCGCTTTGCTATTGCTATGTTTTTCATAGACATATTTGACTCGGTGAACTTTATATCACCTACAATTTATATATATATATATATATATATATATATAAAACTGTCCTCCGTGCATATCGTTGCGGATCATATACAGTTATTTTTTGTAAGGAAACAAATCACTGTGTAAACTTATTAGGAGCGAAATAAATTAAAATAATATTGTGAGAGTTCTAAATGTGCCACTATAGAAACGACTACTTAATCAACAAAACCCAAAACAATTCATTGAGGTAAGGCTTTTTCCATAAGCAATCCAATAAATACGTAAAATCGTAAAATTTACGGATGAGATAAATCGTATTCGTCGAAATGACAGGATCCGAGACTAGCAATGCAAAATCAGTTACCGTAATCCCGGAAAATACAAAATCAATTACCGTAATCCCGGAAAATACAAAATCAATTACCACAATTCCAGAAAATACAAAATCAATTACTGTGATCCCGGAAAATACAAAATCAATTAATGTGATCACTGAAAATACAAAATCAATAACTGTGATCCCAGAAAATACCAAATCAATTACCGTGATCCCGGAAAATACAAAATCAATCACTGTGATCCCAAAAAATACAAAATCAATCCCTGTAATTCCAGAAAATACAAAATCAATCCCTGTGATCCCAGAAAATAAAAAATCAATCTCTGTGATTCCAGAAAATACAAAACCAATTGCTGTGATTCCGGAAAATACAAAATCAATTGCTGTGATCCCAGAAAATACAAAGTCAATCCCGGTGATCCCAGAAGATACAAAATCAATCCCGGTGATCCCAGAAGATACAAAATCAATCCCTGTGATTCCGGAAAATACAAAATCAATTACTGTGATCCCAGAAAATATAAAATCAATTACTGTAATTCCGGAAGAACCTGTCGCTGTCGTTCCTACTGTAATTCCAAAAGAACCTGTCGCTGTCGTTCCTATTGTAATTTCGGAAGAACTTGCTGCTGTCGTTCCTGCTGTGATTCCAGAAGAACCTGCCGCTGTCGTTCCTACCGTGATTCCGAAAGAACCTGCCGCTGTTGTTCCTACTGTGATTTCGAAAGAACATGTAACTGTCGTTTCTAATGTGATTCCGAAAAAACCTGCCACTGTCGTTCCTACTGTGATTCCGAAAGTCATTCCACAAGCGAAAGTTGAACTAGATTGTGCGGGGAAGGAGATCACAGATATCGAAAATTATTTAAAGTGTTCTAAAACATTGTTCGAGCAGCTGTACGATAACGATAAAAATGCTATTGTAGAATCATCAGTCGACGATTTTATATTGCATAAGACTATCGGTAACGGTGCTTTTGGGTACGTTATGAAGGTTAATCACAAATCCGAGGACGATAAATTTTTGGCCATGAAAGTAAGTCGATGCTTAGGTATACATAAATAATAGTTAATATTATTATTATAATATTACAATGACATAGACATATACAGAATTCACGTTTTACAATTGAACATTAATTTTTCAATTAAATAAATTCTTTCAATTCCACGATTCATCACTGTTTTCAAACCATAGGCATGCGTAGACCTCTTTTTCAGAGTATGCAAAAGGCTGTCACTGCCTTCCCCCTCCTAAAACTGAAAGTTAATTTAAGCGTTCGAAATTCTAGTCTTAATAACTATTTAATTTAAAATTTAATTTTTTTTTCTGAAAAAAGTGACTGAATAGCCATTTCTTAATCGTTAATACTGTCTACATAACTAAAATTTAAAATAAAATAAGAAAAAAAAAATTAAATATATTTATATATATATTGAAATGGTTTGAGTAGTACGTTTAAATATGGTAAATAAATAAAAACGTAATTATATACTTAAATGAAAAACAAAATAAATTTGATAAATAATCAAAATTAATCATAATACAATTCTGCGTACAGTTGAGTTCTTAATATCACCAATAATGTTTTCGGGATTTTAATTATAATCGTTATTATAGCATATGATTTGTGTTTCAAAAATAAATTTAACTGTTTGGGAATGAATATAAAAATATAATAAAAATCATAATGTAATACAAAATCACATAATATACATAAGGCCAAATATGTCATAACTTTATTTATTTTTTGTAATTTTAGAAAGAAAGCTCTATGTTTAGGATATGCAGTTGCATACCCTGCATATCCCCTGCGCACGCCTATGTTTCAAACGTATACAAATAAAACGCATAACACGACAAAAGAACGTGAGTTTTACCGGTTTTTTTTTTTTTAATAATTGTGTTTAATCATTTTTTTCAAATAATTTGTTCTTCCTTTTTTTTTTAAGTGTTTTGGATTTCTTTTAAATAATATTAAATAAACATGATTCGTTTTATTTAAATGTTCTTAACTATATAAACGTTCTATAGAAACTTTATTATTATAACAAGTAGACACGTTATATCAGTAATATTGCGTACATCAACCGATGCGCGAAATTACATTTTT
The DNA here is from genome assembly GCF_003268045.1 of Sipha flava. Lineage (NCBI taxonomy): Eukaryota > Metazoa > Arthropoda > Insecta > Hemiptera > Aphididae > Sipha > Sipha flava. Next base: position 557,192 of record NW_020271753.1, on the reverse strand, counting down.
TTGGATGAAATGTCTCCTTCCTATACTTAGGTAGTGAATAAGGAAAAATCGGTAAAAAAGGATATCATAAGATACGTGTTGAACGAGAAACGGATTTTGTCCAGTATGCGCCATCCGTTTGTCATACACATGAAGTATTACGCAAAGGACTCGTGCAACATATATTTCGTCATGGAGCTTGCGACGGGCGGTGATCTGTTCGATTTAATAACTAATATAGGTTCACTGAATGAACCGAACGCCAAATTTTACTCAGCGCAGATGGTGTTAGCCCTTGAATATTTACACAGGATGGACATAATTTGTAGGTAATTTTATGAATGTGTATACAACCGTGAATTCGCTGCATCAGTCAGTGGTTCTCGGCCTCTATCTGTCGTAAAATAAATGTTGATAGTATCCACTGATCCATACATGTAAACCAGACCCGAACTATGGGTTTGGTTATGATAGGGGTTCAACTGCCCTCCCAGAATTCTAAGAATTCTAGAAAAATATGTTATAAAAAAAAAAAAACAATGACTTGCAAGTTTAATAGTAGTTTAAATGTTTTCCATGAGCCTTGCAAATAAAATATGTGTATAATAAATAAATAAAATATCATATAATAAGTATTAAAGCATGGAATTCATCAAAATTTTACATTTTTTCAAAACACCCCTGAAATTGTTTTCTGCGTTCACCCTTGATGTAAACTATAGTTATAACAATCCCGCTTGAATATGATGTCCTGGATAAATAATTTAATGTCAAGTTGTCGTGTAGTTATATCAACCTATTACTGTTGTCAGAGATTTGAAACCCGAGAACGTGTTGGTCATCAGTGATGGTTACATAAAACTAGCTGATTTTGGACTGAGCAAACGTTTGACCGAACGAACGACCACTATGTGCGGCACTCTACAATATTTAGCGCCCGAAATAATTTTGTCGAAAGCTTACGGCAAACCAATTGACTGGTGGGCACTGGGCGTCGTGATGTTTGAAATCGTAGTTGGAAGGACACCGTTTAAAAATAAGAACACCAACAAGATGTTCAAAAATATCTTAGGTGTCAAATATAAAGCCCCGAATACCATTTCATCGGACCTTGCCGATATAATACGTAACCTACTTCAATTGGATGTATCGAAAAGATTTGGAAACCTCAAAAATGGAACAAACGACATAAAAAATCACCGGTAAAAAAAACATTTAAATATATTTATAAAGGTGTATACGAGTACACGTATATATCGCACCATTGGTACAAGAGTGCCACAATTCAAAAAAGCAATACATCAAAATAATATATAATAATATGACGTTATTATTTTTTTTTTACTGAACAATTTATTAACTTCAATACTGACATAAATGTATTATGGTTGTACAGACCAGCGGTTCTTAACCTTTGTGTAGTGGCGATCCAAGATATTTACCAAATTTTTCCTGCGACCTTTTTATAAATAATATTCAATGGCAGAATAAAAAATAACTATTTGGTACTCTTAATTTAATACAATTTTTTGCTCATATTACTTGTATTTATAACAAGTCATAATATTAATTACATTATATTTAAAAATAAACATTTCTTTTAATAATTTTATTGTACATATTTTTTAAATAATTTTTAATTTAATGACTTCCTTGGTCTTGATGTTGCTTTACCAATGAATCAATTTGAGCTTCTATAAAGTTAGTGAGTGAAATACGCATCGTCGGTTCGACATCAAGCTTGTTTCTTGATTTCGTTTTGATTGTGACAGTGAAACCTGACTTAACGGACATCTGTATATAACGGACACCTCTCTTAACGGACAAAATGACCAGGTCCCGACAAAAAGATAGGCATTCCAATGTATTTCGACCTGTCTATAACGGACTCCTTCTATTACGGACACAGACACTAATATTTAACCCGACAATTTCATAACGGACAAAAATACATACATGCTACGAAACAGCGTCGATAAGGAACGCAATTAGGTCATTCAGTGAAAACACGGATTACGATCAATTACATTATCGCCGATTACGATAACGCTAATTGCGAGTACCTATTGAATTTATAAAGTTGAAATTTGTACAGAAATATATCCAGATATAAATTGCAATACGTATAAATGATAACTATGAATATCAAACGTTTTTATTCAGTTTCTATCGGTTCGCAGTCAGAGTTGTACATCTTTTCCTTAGCAATGCCACCTCCCGTGAGCGAATTACTCATTCATCACGAATTGGAAATTACCAAATCGAAGTTCAAAAAACAACCATCAATAGAATCATTTTTTAAGAATTAATTAACAAATTGATATAAATATAGTATAACAAATTTATAATACGTCATTATATGAATGTAATATAAAAATAATAATTAAAATTAAATTTATAATGTAAGTGTATAATGTGTATATAATATTAATAGATTATATTTTAAAATAATACAAATGTACGTAAAAATTGTAATTTTTAAAACATTGAAACCTGTCTATAACGGACAATTATTTTGGTCCAGTGACTGTCCATTATATACAGGTTTCACTGTAGTTAATATCTTTATTATAACATTTAAAAATATTAGTTAATGGCCTTTGCATACTTAAATTTAACTCATTTAATAACGAAAAAATATCTGATAGATACGCAACTTTTGTCAACCAAATTATATCTTGAAAATGGTTGGATAACAGTGAATCTTTTTCTCTTAAAAATACTTCTATTTCAGTTCTTAATTCAAAAAATCTTGTTAAAACTTTTCCCCGTGATAACTAATGTACATGAGGTTTCATTTATTATTAATAAGACTTAAAAATAAAAATATTATACCAACGTTTTAAATTTTTATCCGATCCATTTAAAATTATTGGTGACCCAAAATTGGGTCGCGACCCTATGGTTAAGAACCGCTGGTACAGACAACGTCTGTCGGTGTAACATTTTATAGAGAAAAATAATAGATAATAATAATAATATATAATATAAAATAATAATAATAATCGACCTGTAGTCATAACTCAAAACAACGAAACGTTGAGTTGTGGCACTCTTGCTCTAAGGGTGCGATATGTGTATTGTATTTTCACCAGTTGTCGGTTTACTAATTTTTATAAATTAATCTAATATTTATAAAAAAAAAATTATAAAACAACTGACGCGTCGTGGTCATATGTATTTTAATTGTAATAAAACTTTAAAACGATTTCACATTATATCGTCCATGTTCACGTAATGAAAATAAGACATACATCACTAAATACATTTTATGAACTCAAAATCCTAAAATATTGTTTTTAACTATTCTTATAATTGTTCCTTGGTCCATGCTTGATAAATAATTACACAAAGTACTTACCAGGTTCAGTGGATCCTATTTTTATCAGTAATTTTTTTGAAAGATGAAACGGTTTAAAAATGTTAAAAAGTGGTAATAAAAAAAACATTGAAGACGCTTTGCACTACTAACATGCAGAATCGAACGAAAACCGCGCAACGCCAATTAAAGCTATGATATAGACACCTGCTTGTTTTCAAATTCAGAAAAAAATAACATAGTGTAGGTTTTGCACAAGAAAATATTAAAAATAGTGTAGTATACATAGTCGTAAATAAGTTATTTTCATATTTTAATCATGTTAGACGTACATCATGTTGAATAAATATTGATTTTATTAAAACGCTCCGGTAGTCATTAGCGGAAATCAGGGGGAGGCTTGAGAGGACTTAGTACCCCAAAAGTTTAAAGTAGAGGTCCTAGTCCCCCTGGTCGTTTGGTCTTAACAACAACAAAAATACTTTATAATTATTGTCATAAACTCATCAATATAACTGTGCAATTTCTGGACAATTTTTAAATTGAAAACGGGTCACAAAAAACAAAAATATTTTGATTTTTGATACCTTATAAAATTTAACAATATTGTGATTTTTCAAACTACATTAATACAGATAATTAATCAGATAATTTGGGTGTATAAAAAATTGTATTTACGTTTATCCAGTTTATCGGTAAGCTGAGCCGTGGCTTCGACGGAAATCCAATAATATATTATTTTTAACTTATTCTTATTGTTTCGGACGTTTTGGCTTGTCTCATAAAATACTAGTTATAAAATTGTTTTTATCATGGACTAAATATAATTCTGTTTATACCCGTTCTTCTATCATATTATATCTCCACACTTGACAGTGGCGGATTTTCAACATTTTTTTTGGGAGAGGGTGTCCTGACATTGGCGCAAATAGGTTTAAAATATTGGGGGGGGGGGGCTGAAGCCCTACAAATAAATTTAGTCAATGTGAACCATGGGGGGCTCTGCCCCCATACCCACCATTGCCACAGCCACAGAACAATAATTATTAATTGAAATAAAAATAATCATAAAATATTATTATCATACTATATTATTAAAAATCATGTACCTATTTCTATGTAGTATGTTTTACATAAAAAATAACATAACACCACCTCAATATTCCACCGTTGTCCGTCATAATTAATAGATAACAATAATATTATTAATTATGTAGGATTCTAGGAATTACAAAATAAACTATAATAATAATATTTTATATTTATACAATTTACTTTTTCTGCGTCATATACTCATATTATTTAGTATGTATCTCACTATCCCATGCTTAAATTATCATTAAATTTTAAATAATCAAAAAAAATTTGGAGGCTATAATATATTTTGGGAGGCTAAGCCCCCCCTAAGTCCCCCTCTAGTTGCGCTAATGGGTACTGAAAAATAACATTTTTTTCAATAGGCATTATTTATATTAAAAAAACTGTTGGCAGTGATTTTATCAATGTATAATATTTATGTAAATATATAATTAATATTAATTACATTTTATTGACGAGTGTTCATTAAATGTTTCAAACGCGTGTCTCTAGTTATCAAATTTTTTAAACACAAGACTACCTAATACTTGAGAGTTGACTCCACCTTAATATTTCGAAAACGCTACATAAAATTTGTATAATGAATCATCGTGTAATGTATTCTAAATATTATAGACTGTCAGTGTTCTGTACTATGTCTGGATTTTAAAATAACGCGTATCAATACAAACAGTGGCGTCCAAAAGATTTTTGTTCTGTAATGTAGTTACAGTAGTTAACAACAGGACATCGTGGGTAAATTGGGTCCAAAAAAAGCACCGCTGAAAAAAAAATTTGGGAACCGCTGAATTAGATAATACAACCGATCAAATTAACTTTATTCGATCATTAGACGTTTTGATGAACTAGTTCATGTTGTATTGGTGATAAATAAAATATTGTCAAAAATCAAAAAAAATTACATAATTATTGTTATTTTTTCTATACTATAATTTTACAAATAACAACAATAACTTATAACAATCATTTTTTTTATAATGACGATGGGAGACACCAAACATGGTCCACATTACCATCAGTGCCGCAAAAACCGGGCGTGCAGAGTGTGCCACGCACACGATCCCCAAGGCTTAAATACAGTTGGGGGGCCCCCTAGTCAAGGCCTGAAATAAACTACACTTTACTAACACACAATTATTTAATAATAAAAAAAAAAATTTAGAATAATATAATATTTATTTAACAATGAGTCCATTGAGTAGGCATACAATAGACCTACCTAAACTACTTAAATAAATTTACTACATAAATATGTAGTGAAGTATAATATACAACAGTTATAGGTATTTAGTTTGATATATATATATTATACATATATCATACACTAACTCAATGGCGTAATTGTGGGGGGGCAAAAAGGGCAAAATGCCCCCTCTGACCATTATTTGAGAGATAAAGGTATAATTTTGCCCCCCCTCCCCAGATAATCCAACAGTACAAATAGCATCTTTTATTAATGAACTCTTATGGATATTATTTAACAATATTGGTACCTAGTACATGCTACCTACAACTTATATTTATCTAAACCATAAAATGAGTTAAAAGACTTATGTAAAATCAAACAATCAGATATAGTGTATAAAAAACATACAATAAAAATATGTTTTAACTGGTGAGGGGGAGGAATTTCAGGGTTTTAGTAATAATAAATATATTATATTGCCCCCCCTAGGTTTTTTCTCAGTTACGCCACTACACTAACTGATGTGAAACATGTTTTAAAACCTAAAAAAATTGATGCTTAAATTGAACAAAAATAAACCCTAGGAAGGGGCCCAATATAATTACCGCACACGAGTCTCCTATTTTGTAGTTGCGGCACTAATTACCATATCAACTGCATCATTCATGTGATGACGTGATAATAGTATGACTATACTACACGATTTTCCAAAGGTACTCACGTGACACCAGTGGAAAAATTAGCACTTGAGCTCACGTAACGTAATAATAGTGTCTCCAGCTTAATATATATCTTATGTTAGTGCTTACATCAACGTACACATATTTAAGTATACAGACGTAGTATCAGTGGCGTAGCGTGGATTTCAACTTAGTGTATGCATTGAAATAGTAAGTTAATAAAATCGTGGGGGCTATGCCCCCCCCCTAATACTTTTCATAAAATTTTAACATACAAAGTTTTGAGTATTTTTTTATATATATTACGTTAGTACATAACACAATATTATATTTAATAAACAAAAAATAAATCACTTTTTAAAAATAATTAACTTATTAACAAAAAAATTACTTATATATTAAATCAATTCTTCTATTTTTAGTAAGAAAACTTTTGATTACTTCATTACGAAACGTAAATTATTTTTTCAACTCTACCAATATTTTTTTTTCTATTGACAACATTGATAATGATGAAAGACGATTTTGTTCTTGGGAATTTCTTAATGAATTCTTAATCCTTTTAAGGGCCGAGAATGAACGTTCTGCTGACCCACTAGAAGCAGGAATAATTAATATCAATGAAATCAATTTTGTTGCTTGTGGTAAGTTTTCGTCTAAATTGGTGGTTTTTAAATAAATTAAAAGATCGTGAACATTAGGTTTTTGAAATTTTTCCGTTGAGTAGACAACCGAAAGTTCACTTCTCAGTTTGGGTAAATCAAAATATTTACTGTATAATTGTTTCAACGAATTGAATAAGTTTATAGGAAAATCATTAGCATATAGACTAAATTTTTTAAAGTCTAATAATGCAAAAAATTATAATTGATTAAGATTTGAAAACCTTTCTTTTACCTTATTAATTATAACGTCAATTATTTAAAAAAATAGTCGTCATGTAATTAGTTTTTTTATCTCCAGAAACTTGATTAAATCTTTGCTTTTTTGAACGGTGAGTTTGAGGCTGTACTACTTCATTGTTTATAATTTCTAACAGTGACCAAATGTCATCAAAACTTGACAGTATTTAAATAAACAATAAAATCGTCAATCTTTTTTGAGCAATAAGAAATATCAAAAACTTTTTTTTGTAATATTTCAAAAATAATCGTTACTTGTTGTAAAATGATTGAAAATAATTTAAGGAAAAAATTGAAATCAAAACTTTGAAGAATTGCCACATGCCCTTTAGCAGAAGACAATGTTTCCGAATCCCAATTGTGGGCATTTTCTATGATTGATTCCATTAGATTTATAACATCTAGTTTATGTTCAACCATCATTTCAATAAGTCGACTGTTGTAATTTGTTGGAGCTACTGATGGAAAATGTTTTTTTAACTACATTATCAAGTGCATGTACTCGTTTGGTAGATTTTGAATAAAAAGACGATAAACCAGAAAGGGTTGAAAAAAAATATTTTATAATCTTTAATATGCTCAACTAACTGTTTTAAGACAAGATTTAATTTATGTGCATAGCAATGTACAAAAATAGCATTTTCATATTTCGAACGCACTAACGATTACAAACCATTATGTTGCCCGGAAAAAACAGCTGTCCCATCATACGTTTGGGCTATTAATTTTTCTTCACATGCATACTTTGAAATAAAACTAAATATATGCTCTGATAATGCTTTCACTGATCGATCTTCACTAACATCAGTAAATCCCAAAAATGTTTCGACAACTCCGTTACCATCAATGGTATTAACATAACGCAAAACTTTTGATAACTGTGACTTTGAAACAATATCGGTTGTCTTATCTATAATGATTGCAACAAACGGAGTATCACGTATTTCATTTTCAATTTGTTTAAGAAGAACGTTTGAAATTGATTGAATCAAGTCATTTTGTATTTCCCCGGATAAACCAGTAAATATAGTGGACGTTGCAAGATGTGTTTTTAACAACTCATCACGCTGGGCCATTGAGTAAATAAGTTCAACATAATTACCCTTATTAACAGATGAATCTGATTCGTTGTGACCTCTGAATGCCAATTCTTGTTGAGCTTAAAAACACGTTGAATCTATCATACTACTTAATATGTATCTCTAGTTTTTTACTGTAACATTATGTTTTTCGATATTTTTTCTGAAAGCTTCACTCAAACAAGTATATATTCTTATTTTACCAAATTTAGTTAAATCTATCAAACATTGTATGTGATTTTTAGAGGCTTCATGACGACTTTTTAAATGATGAAAGTTATTAAGATCATTGAAACCATATTTAGACCAAAAATTTTCTTCACGAGAAAAAATAACACATGGCCAACAATATAGTTTATTTGTTTTTTTACAACCCGATAACTACTTATATGTACTGTAATACTCATATTTAAATGTTCGAACATAATTTTTTGATTTTGTTGTTAAATTAGGTAATTTTGGTGTGGGTCTTCCTGACTCAATAATACTTTTTTTCTCATCAAAATTAAGTGAACTGAAAGGCTTTAAAAATAATTTTTCGATTGCACACTCACATATTGTATTATTTGTATTCATTATTATTTATTTAGTTTAAATAGTTTTTATTTAAAAACGATATGTCACACTTATAATATAAAATTAATAATATGCACTTTACAACTTTAAATAATAAATGTTAATTATAGCAATATAGTCGGCAGAATACACGATAGACGGCTCTATGCGATAGCGTATGCATACTGATCCTGAATACACGAGTGACGAAAACACGACCGCGAGCATTTTATGTTTTGTTATTAATATTATCGATAAGAAATATAAATAGTTTCTGTACCCGTATGCAATCGCCGACGTGCATACTGCGTACATAATGAACATGTTACATGATAGGTACCAGCCATTAGATATAAATATAACGGACAATAACGCGATGCGGCCGTAGTGTTGCAGATTAATCAATTCTAATGAACTTGAAATATATAAAGAAATATATGAAGAAATATACAAAATGTTAAATTAATACAAACAAACATTTTTTTTATAAAAATATTACATTAATAATATAAAAAAAAATTATTTTTTCAATTTATGAAGTGTATGCTGTGCATACACAGCATATGCACACGCTAAGCCACTGCGTAGTATTATGTTATTTGTTAAGTTTAAACAAGAGCTATTTTATCAATAGTTTTTTATAAAAAAAAAAAGTAACTTATTTTTAACTAAGTTACTATTTTTTCCTGTTAATTTGTAACTTTAGCAAGTTAAATAAAAAATAAAAGTAACTTTTGAATTTAAACTTGACTTACATTTTTTCAAATCAACTTAACGAGATAAAAAAATTGTTTACTTGCCCAGTCTTGAATATAATACGATCCATTGGGATGTATATTGTTCAAAGATTATTATTCAACGTGTACGTCTATTTAATATGATAAAAATATATCATACGTATACTTGTATGTAATACGTCGATAAACATACATGTATGTTAATCATCTGACTAACAGTGCTCCACTTGCGCATTGGAACGGAGTACCCTAACTAATTTTCAGAGATTTTAGCGTCCCCCTACTATTGTTACGTTAAAATTATAAATCTTAATAACAGTGGCATAGCTAGAAATTATTGAAGGGGGGTTTAACAATTTTACTTAATTTGTTTTTTATATATAATCATAGTAATGGGTGATCATTGGGAAAGACAAGATTGTGCACTTGCCCCTTCCCTTCTCTAAAAAAATAATATTAATATAAAATTAAATAAGTATTACCTTTTTTAGAATATATAGCTCATAATTTAAAAAACAAAAATTGGCTCATTTTTAAAGTTGTACTTATGGGTACCCATGATCATAGTTAAATTTAAAATCAACAGAGTACTATAAAATATAAAATAAATAATAAGTTATAACTAGGGCTGGGATTTTAATATCCTAAAATATCTCAAAAAATGCACTGTAAAATTGGATTTCAATTATATTTATTATAGCTTAAAAATTGGAAAAAAATTGAAAATTATACCATAGTTGTGTATTTTCTTTATTTTTTGATAGTATTGTACGTTGCTACTAGTTTAGTTCTGTTTACTTCTGTTAACTTCTATTAACTTCTGTTTTCTTTAATTCATTCTAAATCATAATTTAAAAAAATGTTAATATTTAAAATTTTTTTTTGCTAGTCATTATTACTAATCTGAACGACATTACTATTACTATGGTATAATGATATACTTTGCTGTCTTATATTTTGAAACAAAAATTATTGTCGTTGGATAATATCCTTTTTTCATAATTTTCGTTTATTTTTATGAACAAATAGTTAAAAATGCTCTAAAAATTAAGAAAATACATTTAAAAGGTAAAAAAATGCAAAACAAAAATTACTTTAAAATAATCAGAACTGTAGTGTGAAACGTTTTTGATTTTTTTTTTTTTTTTTTGTCACTTTCATTGGTGTTATCACCTTTTTTCGAATTTATAATAAAATTAAAAATCTTCAAAAAATAGGTCACAAAATCACATAAACGTCAATTGACATTTAACAACTGACAAGTTATGTGGGTAATAGCTCCATTGGTCATTGTATCGTTGTTTCTCATTATTGATTACAACTAGTGATGGGCGTAATCAAGATATCTCGATTATCAAAATAATAATTCGATTATATACCCGAAAGATTATCTCGTTTATTTTAAAAACAATGAATTCTTGATCTCGAAATATGTATCGAATGAAAAAATATTTCGAATAATTTTCATGGAACGAAGGAGTGAGGGAGGAATACTATTTTTAATCTTCATAATCGAAAAAGTAAATACTAGTTGTTCACTTTGAGTCTGTATTTTCGACTCGTGCTACTCATGAGACTGGTTGTTAGACAAATATTGATGGATATACGGTTATTCTTAGTTATTTATATTACCTATAGCTATAATTTTTGAATTACTCAACCACAAAACAACAAAAATTTCTCAGAACGTTTTTAAATAAAATTATATTATATTTCTATTGAACATTTCGAATGATTATTTCTAGACATCTCTCGATTATAAAAATGTCTCGAATACTATTAATTCGATTGTTGAAATCATTTGATTATGCCTACCACTAATTACAACTACGATAGCTGTTATTAATAAATTTTGTTTTATCAAATAGAATATCTATATATGAATATCTATTTATGGATATTTGTAGTTCAAGCGAACACGGGCCTGTTTGTTATAATATTTGCCGCCACTAATCACTATCATGACAGGTACCTCCACAAAACGATAGTTATTATTACGAACTACAACTTGTAGTCCGTGGTTATCTTTCAAAAGTTATACAATCCTCGGGTAAAGACCACAACAGACAAAATGTATCATATTAATTATGATTAATATGATAAATACATTAACAAATAACAAATGGTTTAGATTTCAAAATACGTTTATAATATTAATACTATTTTATTTTATGTTTTATTAAATTTAATTTGAATCACGTAAAAAATGTAAACGTTGAAATATCAATGGGGGGGGGGGGGGGTCCGTATTCGAAATCTCCCCTCTTGGGTACGCCTCTGCTTAACGAACTTTGAGGACGATCTTTTTTTAAAAGTAAACAGAGTCCCTCTTCACTTTGCCAAGTCGAGCATTGCTTACTTATAATCATTTATATGTGAGAAGTAAATACTAATACTAATATATATAAAATTGTTTGTAAGATTACTCTTCAATTATTTTTAGTTGGTTTAAAACCATAGATTGGACGTTGATATTGAACAAGAAATTAGAAGCTCCGTTCGTACCGGATAATGACAGTGTTTTAAATAAGAAAGTATTTGAAAAAGCCGTTGCATGTCGCACTGAAGACGTCCATAAAAAACTCTTTGAAGAATTTTAAATTGCAAAATATCGTAAACTTTTTGAAATATTTTCTTAGCAGTTCTGCAGTTACTTATTGTTATTTTTTTTCTTATGTTACATTAGAAACATAAAAAATCATAATCAAATGTTTTTATTTATTGTTACAAAAAACTCATCACGACATCAATATTATCATATTTGAAGATTATATTGTGAACTCCCTTACTACCACTTTATCGTGCACCTAAGCCTATTTCGCCTCAAAAAAATCTCCCGGTCTGGACTTAATTACGGCAGAAGTAGCTCTAAAGTTATAATTATAGCAATTTTCGCACATATTAAACACTATCATAAGACTCTCCCATTTTCCCCTTCAATAGAAAATCTCAGTTATCACCTTAATTCTAAAATAAGGTAAAACCCTCGATAATCCGTTATTATATCGACCCATAAATCTTCTACCACTTTTCGATAAGCTTTGTGAAAAGTTAGTATTAAACGGATTTCTTTTTTTTTAAATGACGTATCAGTTATACCACAAACCCAATTCGGTTTTCGTGAACGTCACTTAACCATTCGCCAAATAAACAGACTGACTGCATATCTAATTCTTTGGAAAAAAAAAGAATATTGCATAGCAGCCCTCCAAAAACAGTACCAACACGTTTTAGGTTTTTTACTCATAATCAGCGTCCCGAATAACGTACTTCAAAATAGGTAAATTGTAAACTATACAACTTGGTACTACATAAAATATTAACATATTCATTTTGACTGTTTAACATATGCATATTTCTATAAAACATGAAAATTAAAGTTAAACTATACCTTCTATAAATGTAACAAGTAAAATTGTTATATTTAATAAATTTAAATAAGCAAACAAAATTAATTTTTATAGAACCATGTAGCAATTTTAATTTTCAATGAAAAATCATTTAAAAAAAATATGTTGCTACTCCTGAATATAATCTTATTAATAAAATATTAAAAATTGTACATAGTTATTAAGAAATTGAAAACAGTAACAGTACAAAAAATGGCTAAATTTCTAGGTTGTGTGAAATTGGTGATTTTTGTATTAGTCTTTTAAATTTGAAACCGTTTGTACATTTCATGTCTCTATAATAATTAATTTTTAGAAAAGATGAAAACTAAAATTTGATTTTGTCGGAAAACGATATACCATAAATGTTGTCATATTCTTATACCTTTTTAGCAATTATTTAGAAAACTGTTAGGATATTTATAAAATTACTTTTTTTCTAAGTACCTAACTAGACAACATTTGGTATTAGAAATCTCGCATGATTGTGAGGATCATAACAATTTTTTTAGTCAAAATCATGTTGTCTCGAAGAAAATAATGTACAATAAAATAATATGCAGTTATTAGTGGCGAGAGTTGAAGTATTATTCCATTTTCCTCAATTATTCTGCTGATAAATTAAAAAATTACTTCTTAAACGTATCAACTAAAACCTATAAACTACATTTTACCTTTTATTTGGTGATGATCGGAGTATTCCAACTAGTCGAGATCGTACAGAAAACAAAAGGAATACATTAATAAATTTAAAAATTTAAAAAAACACAGCTTTTTCTTCTTCTGAACATTGATATATATAGTTTTCAATATTACAATTAATTTCAAATCACTATTTATTAGTAATTATTTTGAAAAATTATAAAGTTATCTTTTTAAATTTAGTTTTTAAATATAAAAAATAAAATAATATTATCAAATGGTCGCACAACAGACAAATATTCTTAATACAAAATGTAACAATATTTTTTTTATACTAATGCTTCAAAAAATGTGAAGGTAAAGACCAAATCAAAACTCATATATATAATATTAAAAGAAAAGTTATATATAAAATAAAATAGTCGTAATTTTTAAAAATCACATAACAAAATAATAGTGTTTAAAGAAAAAAAATGAATGAAAAAGTGCAAATAACTTGCAAATAATCAAATTATTTTATTTTAGTTTTTAAGTAATTATACAAAATATAAACTTGAGTATAAAATATAGGACAAAAAAAAAAATAAAAAATGGTACCATTAATAAAAAATCACCGAACTCAAACATAGATAACTCAGAAAATTGAATGTACATTATAATATAAAGAAATTCTTTCCTTGAGTTTCTCCATAATAATTAAAACAAAATCTTGAATTGTGCAAGTCATAAAGAAAACATATTTAATAAAAATAGGTTAATACAAATCATGTAACTCAATCTTTGAGTTTCCAGAAATATGAATGTATATAATATGATAACAAAATTAAATAAGTATATTAAAAAAGAGAAAAAAATCAAATATAATAAAATATTTTTTATATAAACCATGGAACTTAAATGGACTAAAAATCATCAAGTATCAAAAAAAAACAATAACCAAGCATACAATACATACCAATACATAAAAAGATAAATAACAAGAAATAAATTTTTCCATTTAAATTGTTATATAATTAATATGCAAGGAATATAATCTTATTTTCATATAGTTTTATGACTCTAGTATTTTAATAGTTTTTTTTTTTTTTTTTGTAAAAATAACAATGTTTTAATGAAGTTCAAATTCTTCAAAATCGTCCTCTTTTGAATAAAGCTCCTGATACAATCTGTTAAGAATCATTTCAGGAGAGTCTTGTTTTATTTTTACCTCGACAAAATCATTGTTTATAAGTTTGTCTAACTGTTCATAGGGAATTTGATTTCCTGATTTAATGTCATCAGTAAACCCTTGCTCAACTGGATTAAAGTCATTTAAGTTAACATTCTCAGATACAAGGTTTTCACTAAACTTATTTTCCTTCTCATATAAATAATGCTTAACAGACTTGTATCCATAAGCAGTAGCTAGTTGCACCATTGGTCCAGTTGGTCCTTGACCTCGTTTACGTCTGCATATACTACAATTACAGTCATTGCGACAAACAGGACAAGTCCAATTCTTTAAAACAAATAATAAATTTAATTTAAAATTAACAATATATATATCAAACATAATTATAATTTAAAAATTACTGGATTTTGTAAAACATCAGCAACATCTTCACCATAACGATTTCCTAGACAGAACCCGCAAAACATTCCACGAACACCAACACATAACTTGTTTCTACAGCATGATTTTTGATCCAAAGTTTTCTGCCTAAAGGTTGAATAAGTAAAACTTTAGTTCAATTTTATACTAAAAAATTATAGCAGTAATAGTAACAGTAAGATTAATGCTTATTAGAAAGTAAAAAATTAAGGTAAGTTACAAAAATGTTTAAGTAATAATTTAAAAGTTTTTCAGAAATTTGAAAAAAAGAAAGTTTGCAACAAAATAATAACAATATATTTATAAATGTATTACATATATGAAATAAAAAATAATTATAATAAAAGTTTATAGAGAATTAAAAACGGAATTTTTTATGTTTGGAAAAAAGAAAAATCACACTATGAATTAATTTAATAACATAAATTAACAATTGGATAATACTTTTCAGACTCCATTGAGATTCTACATTGTATATTGTTTAAATTATAAGTAATTTAGTTAAATTAAACAATAATTATAAATTTTCTTCAAATATTATACAAATTGTATTTTGATTAATATTAAAATAAATAATACCTGCACTGATGACACGTAGTACCATTATCGCTTAGAATTTTTCCTGATGTTTTATATGCAATATTATTAAGCATTTCTTGTGTCACGTCTGATACTAACAATATTTTTCTTCCTTTACAAATTTTTTTTGAAGACTGCATACATATTTAATTATAATTAAGCATACAATTTAATATCACTAATAACTATATATCATAATGATTAATACATACAGTTCTTTTCTTTTTTTTTGGTTCATCATCATTATCACTTAAGTCATTATATTTTATTGGTTTTCTACAATAACAAAATAAAAAATAATTACCTATTAAATTTCACAAAACTTGATTTTTTAGAACATAATTTAGGTAACTTTCAAATTTTTAACTTGACAATTTTGAAAGTGTTTACATTGTTCATAACTAATAAATTATAAAATACAGTTAGTTAGTTTAAGTAAATAAAAAAAAAAATTATTACCGATTGTAATCAACCTACATTTTTTAGGTTTAATTGCTTAATGTATATTGAAATTTAATTAAATAAATAATAGTAAATAATAATATATAATAAATATTTATTGTATATTAATATTGAATCTGCCAAATTAAATTGAATATATCATGTTTTTTCTTTTAAGCAATTTAATTAATATATTAATAAACTATTGTGATGAGTTATATTGTAATTCTGTAAAGTAGTGTTATGAATAAAATCACAAAAAATCAAAAAATGAATAACACACGAAAAAAAGTTAAAAGATTAAAAAGAATAATAGTTATATGATGAATGACAATCTCACACATTAGCTGTTGAAATACGATTAATTGATCTCTATGTTTGCTATGATACGTGCGTGGAATCCCGTAAAATTCTATGTAAGCATTTCTTACTGTCGCGACGCGATGACAAAACATAATCGTAATGCTCCGTTTTCGAATAACGTTAATTATAAATACTCAGGAGTTCATAATAACAGTGAACATTTTAAATACGATTATGGCAATTAAAATTTCAAAAAATTATTTTCTAAAATATAAAATACCTTTTACAACCCAGTCTAGATGATTGGCGAACACTATCATTTAATAGTAATTTTGGTTTAGAGCCTAATTTGAATCGTTGCCAATTTCGGTTATGAACTCTACCGTTGGTCTTCACTTCAGATTTTACTGGTGCCGAAGTACTTTTTGTTGCTGTTTGCAACACTTCAGCAGACTTCTGAACATTTTCAAATAACTCACCAAACTGTTAAATAATTAAATAATATTAAGATTCAATACTCAACAAATCAATTATATAATTAAACAAATAATGTATATAAAATTATACATTTTTTTAAACTTTCAGTAGTTCTTAACACAAATTAACACATTTAGTTTTATTTTTAAAATATAAGTTGCCTAATCTTGTTTAATGGAATATTCATTTATAACCACTGTAAATAATAATAAAAAAAAATGCCTGATAAATGTTTAATTTACTTTATTTGTTTACAAATAATTAATAATGGAATTTCTATTTATAACCCTTGTAAATAACAAAATAAGTGTGAAATAATTACAAATATAATTTTTAGTTCACGATTATTCTATTAGTATACGAATTATGCCTAAATTCAAATTTTGACTTAATCTAACTTGTTCAATTTTGTAAATAGAAAAAAAATTTATAAGACAAAAAATGTTTAAAAAAAAAATCTATCCGAATATGTAAAAAAAAAGTAGTGTTCCCATTTAAAAAAATGTAAGTTGTATTATGCATGCGCACACCGTAAGTGTTAAAAATTTGAGAATCTTGAATAAATGTGTATTTAAGTATATGTATTTAAGTACCCCTAGGTCCTCTAAAATATTCACTTCAATATAAGAACATCCACCTGAGATATTTAGTGTTGCCTTGAATAGTGATCACACTGTATAATAGTAGTAATAATTGAGGACATGATACACAGATTAAATTATTAAATTAACTATTAATAAGTTATGATAAAAAAATACATACATTTTCAAAATATATTTTTCAAGCTTTTAACTCTAGTTTGTCAAAACTGCACATACTTACAGTCAACTACCGATATAATGAAGCTCTATGAAACGAAAATCTAGATACAGCGAATGAAATTATCGTTCTCTGGAAAATCTTGTGATATAATGAAAAATTGAATGTAGTTTTGTCCCAAAGTTTTTTGATCAAAGCTCTCACAATGTCATAAATGTTTACAATTTTAGATCTTAATATTACGAATTTTTAATTTTCGTTAATATATGATACACGTGTGTTCAGTGGCGTAGTTACGAGGAGGGTGTAAGGGGTTTCCACCCCCCCACAGATTTTTTTTTAATGATATTTGATTATTATTTATTAATATTTATATATTATAGTAAAATATTTTGATTTTACTATGATTAGGTATATATTAAAAATTGAATAACAAAATAATTTTCATTAATACGGGACATAATAACACTATTTTAAATGTAATATTATATATGATCTCGTTTTAAGATATACTACGAACACTTAAAAACTTACTCTTAAACACCCCCCCCCCCCCAGAAAAGAATTGTATCTACGCTACTGCGTGTGTTAGTGATTACGAAAAACTATTAACTAAAGTAAATATCCTACTATTACTAAGTTTTTTTTTGGCGATTATCATGCGATAAGATAAAATTCATATCGATAAATATAAATAACTAGTAACATAATTCGTGTTACGTAATTGTAACCTCCGAAGGAAGCAAAATCAGGTCTCTGCGCTGTCTTAAATTATCATCATGATATCGATGATAGTGTTTTATGTAATATTTTAAATTTGTACAATGCTATCGACCGGGTAGTTAGACTGAGTAGACAAGAGGCTATACACAAAGAATTTACTGATTTTTAAAAAAGTAAATATACATATATATATGTAATTAATGACTCAAATTGTTTGTCTGTATTCAATTTTACTAACTATAAATACAACTATGTATGCATATATCGACGTCTCAGTTCAAGAGTGCAATAACTCAAATTATGAAACTACTGGTTCTAGAATGAAATAAACGACCCCTAGAGATAAATAATGCAACTAAAAGTTATTGCATTATAGAATCGAAATCGTCGTAATTTTGCAAAATATATCAAGTAAATAACTCAATAATAGTTTTTGCAGTCTTGAACTGAGGTGACGATGTGTAAGTAATTGTGCAACAACATATTATTTAATGATCATGAATACGTATTTGTACGCCTTTGTCGTAAACATTACAACAAAGCATGTTAATTTAAATTTGAATTTTCATTTAAATAACTTTCAATAAATTTTGTTGGTTTATACTCTTCATCGGGGGCGTCATTGGAGGGGGGGCGAGCAGACTACGGCAAATGCCTCACTCTATAAAATGTTAAAAAGTCGGCAATTCTTTGTCCGATGATCAAATGCTGAAATCGGTAAATAGTAAATTTTTATTTACTATTTTGTACTCAGAAATCAGATTATATTCTCTTTTCAATACACGTTCACGGTTTATTAAAAGTTGGGAAACACTGGCTTCACCCTGGTTTATGATAATCGCTATTACGCGAACCTTATAATTTTATTTTTCGTATATTATATATTTCTGTATATGTTATCTATATAAAACCGTTTTCGTGATATTCATACCATAAAAATTGAGTCATAATCTATAAAAAACCGTTAAAATCGTTCCTACTCACCTCAAACCACGGTACATTATATTTGAGATACAATTTTTTTTGTTTTTATAAATAAGTTCTGAATAGTATTAAACATACAAATAATAAAATTTTAAGTAATTATTTAATTAGATTAATATTATTATTCCAATAAACCTATTGATAGGTAACTTACAGCCTATAGGATAAGCAAACTAATTAATGTTTTACTATCTTTAATGTTATTATTTAATTGGGTAAATTGAAACGTTTCATGTTCTTTGTTTATCTTCATGACATCATATTCATTAATAATCCTTACATATTTTATTCCGAAAAAATATTTTATTGATAGTCTATGGTCCATAAATATTAAATATTTAAATATATAAGTAACCATAATTTTTTAAATATTATGAAGTCAGCAAATTTAAACAGTTGCCCCACCCTTTCAAAAGTTGAAATGACGTCCCTGCTCTTGATATAACAACATTTTGATGTATTTAACTTTTGATATACTGAACTTGGTTCTTTGAAATTCGTTATATCGAAAGTTGCCTGTATTATTTATAACATAAACTTAATTTAAAGTTTACGTACATGTAAAGGCAAAATATTCAACTAAATAATAATTAATTAATTAACAAATATTAGGTATTTTAAACTATAAATTGATTTTATAAAGTTTATATAAGCTTATTTAAATGAACAAATAATAAATAAATTAAACAAAAAATTAAGTCATAAGCGATGGTAGAAAATTACATGTAATTTTCATGTAATGTTATTATTAAATTTTATTTGCAATTTATTAACTCAACTTTTTCTTCTTAATTAGAGACGTATATGAATATTTTAAACAAATAAATTTTTTTAAATATGTAAGTATATGAAACATTAGGCTGCCAATAATAAAATGAATGTGAACTATTTTAGGTTTACATATTTTTATTTAACTTTCAACGTAATAGGTAAGCATTAAAACAATATAGCTCAATACCCATAACAATTAATTGTTGTATGACCTATTCAGAAAAACTTACTTTTGGTAGAACATAAGACAAGTGCTCTAGTACACCGGTCATGGACATCTGACTAAAAAAAACCTTAGTTGAAAATACATTATCATATTGTGCCCAAATTAATAGATGTACTAAACGCAATAAATGATAGGTCAAAGTACAATACATGTAGGGTAGCGCACACTTAATAATATTGAAATAGTCGAATTATTTTTAGTTTCCTAAATCATTATGGATTGAAAAAAAAACTAATAAAAAGAAACATTATATTAGAGACGTATTTTGTTTTCAAGGACGGGTGATCTGAATCCATGTATGCAAATACCAACCGGAGGAGTCGATAGAAAAAAAGTGCTCGATAAATATATCTATGTCTGCAATATATTTAATTGGAAACCAGCAACGTAAATTAAAAAAATACGATAGGGCGAGAAAAAAAATTGTAAATAAAAAACGGAACAAATTTCGATTTGAGAAATCGGTCGTAGAGGTCCCTTGGAAGCCGCGCGGGTACACCCGACTCGCGTTTCAGCGTTATCCCGCGGACCAACTGATTCGCCGACGCAGCAGTACCGACAACGGGAAAACGTTTAGATACGAGTATTATTATTATTATTATTATTATTATTAATATTATTATTACTATTATAATTTAACAGACGTTCCGCGGAGCACGCGGGATTCGAAAGGGCGAACCTGCCACCGCTCACCTGTTCGTATATGTCCTTGATGTTTTTCAATCTGGCCCGTTCGTACGCGGACAGTTCGTCGTCGATGTAGACGCGGCGGTACCGGTCGTGGACGGACATCTCGCTGGCACTGGTGTCCGATTGGCGGGTGGAACGCGTACGAACGACGGACCGCAAACGAGGACGTGACGAAGGGTTCGGCGTGGCGAGCACGACTGTGCGGTCCGGAGGGTCGACGACGCGAGCGAAACCGTTTGCGATTGTGAGGTTACAGCGGTACCGTAATAAATCGCGCACGTGACCGCGCGCGGTTATCCCGCGCACACTCGTACGTGCGGGTCAAGCGTCGACAACATTCCCCACCAGCACCCTTACCCGGTTCCGCGACATTACACCGACGCTTTAGTACTTCACCAATAACGGCCGTCGCTGCAAGCACGGAATAGATTAAATCTCGGAACGGACCGTTGATAAAAAATTACACCGGCTCACGGGAGCACGGGTCATTCGAGAAATAAACGAAAACAAAAACATTTCACGTGTTCCGCTGCAGCGCACATATACAACTATGCACATTATCGATACAACCACAACGATTAATAATAAACGATTGGAGTATAGAGGCAAACACATGGGGGCAACTCCCCCCACGAGAAAAATTCCGTGAAGGCATGACCTCTATGGACATTTTCCTAGGATTTACGTTCCGGTGACTAATATATATGGGCCGTCTTCTATATTGATTTTTATGTTGAATATAGAAACAAAACTCAAATATATTTAATAAACATGATTTTAAGATACGCATACAGTAAACTAAGTTTTATTTGCATGTACCATGTACGTAGCAGTTAATATATTTTATATGAAGTACGTATATAAAAATAAGATAACATGAAGACAATTAACATTTAACGGAAACGATTTAGTATTTAACCGCAACACCCAAAATAGAATAGCAAATGCATTATCGCGATTGTACAATGATTTATAATCTAATTTATTTCAAGAATCATTAGGTTACCACCAACAACCGATGAGATCGGTCACAGTCGAGTTATAATTTATATAATTGTGATTTGTGAATACGTGGTTAAGATGAAGCGAACAAGTGAAATAACAGTATTTTTTCAGAAAAGATCTAAAAATACAAAAAACAATGGTAATGCCGGGTTTACACGATGCGTAGTACTTGTCACTCGCACTAACCACTCGTACTATTCTTATCTATTATTGTTCACACGTGAATACCTAGTAAGTAGCAAGTAAGTAGTAGCGAACCAAATGTCACGATGGACCTTTGCCTTTTTTTAAAGACAATGTTTAAACATTATGCCAACGTTATAATATCATCATTGATACAAAAACTTGAAAACGAATCGGAAAAAAAAAACTATTATGAACTAGAAAATGGTTTTTGAGACGGGATACCCTTGGTAATTAATTGTCGTTTCTGAACTCCATTTTTCAGTAATTTTAAACTTTTTATAAGTATAAAAAAATCAGCACAAACGCAAATAAATAAATTAAAAAACCAACGAAATACGCATGTGCTGCTACCGATACTTGTCACTAAACACTTATATCGGACGGTCACACGTTGCGAGTTGCAACCGCGAGTAGAGTCGTGGGAGGGGTAGCTACTTATCGTTAGTAAATAGAACAGCGTTCTTATTCACTCGCACTCCCGGTTTTACTAATACTAAACACTATTTTTTCTGTTTACACGCAACGTGCAAGTGCGAGTGACAAGTACTAATGACAAGTACTTACGCAGCATGTAAACCCGGCATAACGGTGGGTAATTCATAATATCGGATTCAGACATTTCGACGCGACCGTTTCACCGCGATCGTTTCTCCGTTGTCCTATTTTTTTTTCGTATAACGTCAATAAAAAATTTTGGTTGGCCATAAAATTTTGAAAATTTGATACAATGTTTTCCACACATTGTTTTTACTCATGTGAAAAAATCTCAAAAATCTACAGTCACAATTTTTAAAAATAAGCATTTGAATTTGAAATGTTGATAAAAATCACGAAATCTGCCGATTTTTGGTAGTTAAAAGTTGATAAACATTCCAATATGTATACTTATGTAAAATTTAAAAATTTAATGTAATAATATACTAGAGAAGTTACTCTTTCCAGCGAAAGTTTACCGGAGCAGCACAAAAAAATGTTATGTGTTAGAAAATTTTATTTTTATGAAATCTATTTCCGCGATAAAATCCAAAATCGTTAAAAATTTAAAACACCTCTAAAGAAAATCCATATGAATATTTAGTGAACATTTCAAGTTACTTATGATTATTACTTTTTGAATTACATTAAAAAATAAAAATCAAAGTCGGCAGTCATTAAATATTGCTGTTTTTTTTGCAATTTTTCTTTTCCGCAACTATTCAAAAAATGACTTCTCTAGTCTCCAATGAACTAACTAGACAACATTTATTGCTCCTTTGGAGTGCTCCTTTGGTTGGAACCTATTGTTTACATAATCTTAATATGAGACTATTGTTTCATACTCAGTACTCACAGGGGCGGCTTTTATCACTAACCATGGGAGGGGCTAATGGAGGTTTAAGAATTTAGTTAGTTGGTTCTTTAAATCTATATAAAATTTTAAATTACAGAATATGTTTTTGAGTCCCTCATAAGTAATTCATTTTTTTCACAATAATGACAAAGTTTAAATAGTTATATTATTGGTATTAATTTTAATCTGAAACCATTTTAAAATATAGGTAAATACATATAATTAACAACAAAAGTGAGCTATTTATTTATAAAAAAATATACAAAATAAGTACCATATTCATCAATGACCATTGACGATATTTTATTATAATTATCAACACATAATAAAAATTTACTTTGTAAATAGATAGCTTAGTCCCAAGGGGGGACTGATGCCCCCTTAGCCACCCCCTTAAACCCGCCCTAGAGTACTCACCCATTAGAGTAAAAATAAACACGAAACATTCAAGTTTGATAATAGTTAATATTTTAAATAAAAAGAACAGTATGATGTTGAATATTATTATATGCCTACGCAAAAGGTGGACTCATAGCCGTCCCAATGGGGAGGGGCAAATGGGGTAAGTGCCCAAGGGCGTATAAAGTATTATAAATTTAAGGGGCGTCCTAAAAATGAACGATAATAAGAAAAACTAGATGTTTTTTTTTTTGGATAGATAAGCATTCATTATTCGTTTATATTGAAATATCAAAGTTGAGCATCTATCAAATAGTACAATATATATTTCTAAATATGAAATTATATAATAATGTATTACATCCCTACGTGTATAAATATTACTGTAGAATAAATATTATTGATAATATAATAATGATAATTATGATTATGGTTGGGATTTTGATGCAAAGTCATCTCTTTTTTGGATGTTCTGAAACGTTGGTCCGTAAGTATTAAATGTCAGTAGCGTATCCAGGGGAGGTTAGGGGGTTATACCCCCCCCCTCGAAAATGTTTAGTATATGTATATTGTCTATTGATTATAATAAAAACACACAAAATTCAAAAAAAATTTAGTTACATTTTTTATAACTCCCCTCCAAAAAAAATTCTGGATACGCCACTGTTTTGCGTGATACTGATTATTTGAAAGTATTTTTATTTCGCATTTGTTTGCATTTCTTGACAAAATTAACCTTAAATGTATTTTTAGGACATTTTTTGACGTTTTTATTACATTTCTTGGTTTTAAGAGCATTTTTCACAATTTCTTCTTAAATGTACAGTTTCCAAGGCGCGACACATCCAATGACTATTGAAACGTTTGTAGTTACAATGGCGTCAACATTGATTTTCTCGGTGTCGGAAGACGAAATTCTAATTCGTGAAGTTCAGAATACACTTCTATACTATATTGGAGATTTGGAGATTCAAATTATAAAAATATGACATTTGGTCATCATCAATCATTCTCTGTCTCGATGTATAAATAATTAATTTATAGATTTTCTAATGTTTCACGATAAGGTAACTAAAATTTGTTGTTTTTGTTGTTTTTCTTCTTCTAATAATAATAATAGCGTAAGAAGAATATTATTATTATTTAAAATATATCTATTCGTTGTGATATGATATTATATTATATGAAAAATACGTGCGCACTTGAACAGGTTTAAAAACGTATGTCGGTTAACCTGGTCATTTATTAAGGAGTAAAATTTAAGCAATTAAATTCACATGTTGTATCGGCGGCGCACCAACCGTGCATGAATGTGAGTATGTAAATCGATATTAGTGTGCGTGAGCTATAATAAGATAAAATTAGATAACTACAATGACTGCACATTATCCGATGTGTATATTTATGTATATTATACGTTTTATTAGTCCATGCGTTATCGTTTCATAGAATTACTGTTATGAATTGTGTTTATTATTATTATTATTATTATTATAATAAAATTATTGAAATAAAATGCCCACATATTAGTAAAGATATGACACCACAACAAGGAGTTGTGGCTAAAAAAATCAAATTTTTAAAAATAAAAAATAATGGTGATCTGCAATTGGACAAAAACCATAATTATTATTACCAGGTTCAGGGGCAATTAAGAGTAGCCAATAAATGCTCGTGTTATTTTGTAGTTTGTACTCCAAAAGGTAATAATATACAATAATATATTATAACCAAATGCTCTTTTTTTTTAATTCATAGTTTAAATATGGTTTTTGTTTGTAGAAATATTAATGCGTGATGACGACTTCTGGAAGGATAAAATGGAAACACAATTGGTCGAGTTTTATAATTGTTATTTATTACAAGAAATTGTAAATCCTACAATTTTAAAATAAATGGAAATTTTTTAAACTATTATTATTGTAATTATTAGTCGTGAATTATTATCATACACTAGTTTATATTTTATTTAGATACATTTTTACAATAATAATAATATATACAAATGTATAATGGACGGCTGTTATAATTTGGAACTGATAAACGGTTACTATTTTTTTTATTATTATAATAAAGTGTAAATAATTAAATTATAGGAATTTGTTTTACGTATTTATTACTTCGGGTAAAACAAAATAATATAGGGAATAACAATCGAACAAAAGAAATTGGTTTTCAAGAGCGCGGACTGACCAACGTATGTGATATGGTGCGCGAGTAACGACTGATGGTACTGGGGTCTGATATAGTCGTACGGAAAAATACAACAGCCGCCGAAGCTTGTTCTTAAGGCGCGTTTACACGATGACAGTAGCACTCGACAGTCGCCGTCATGATAGTCGCTGTCGTAAGACTGTCGTCGTGTAAACATAATGACAGTTGCTGCCACACTGTCAACTGCCAGCTGTCGAACTATCTAGCTCTGCTAGATAGTAGACAGTAACTAGCTGACAGTGTGACAGCCACTTCTATCGCGTAAACAGTGACTACCACACTGTCAACTACTACCGTAGTACGATTTTTGTATTGTTGTTATCAATTATTACTTATTATTACATATACCTACAGTTTTTATTCAATTAATTTAAATGTTTAAATAATAATATATATCTAATTATAATAATTAATTGAAAATTATATAAATGAAATTATAATTCAAAATGGTTTTTGATACTATTCAATTTCTAAAATATTACGAAGAACATCCTTGTTTATGGGATAAATGTATACCTGACTTTAAGAATAGGCAAAATTAAAACAATAAGTGAATCAGTTAATTATAAATTATAATAAAGTGAATAATAAAATAAACTAGTGACACTGTTAGTCAATTTTAATTAGCTATCGCACGAAACACAATATTTGTTATGACAATTATTGTCACCGTGTAAACGCTCATCTTCATGTGACAGTAGCTGTCGCATTACTATACGACAGTGCTGTCATGACTGTACTGTCACCGTGTAAACGCGCCTTTATTCCGAATATAATATACAACACGGTATCGTCAACAGCAAATTATTTTTAATTTTATCCGGGAACTGCGATACGCAATTTATACTGGTTGTGTGCGTTGACAAATGCACAGATAAGGATATTTACGTACGCGCACGCACAAGTCAGTGATTGACTTTGGTCACTATTTTTCGAAGCACTGTTTAGGATGAACAAAAATGCTTTTACGGGAAAAACTCTCACGTCACAATTATTTGTCGCATTTTGATAAAAAAAATTTTTTTCTGAAAAATGAGAACATTTTGCAGGTCGGATCAAAGCCCGAATTTTCATTTTACTTTGAACAGTGCTAGAAAATTACATTTGAAAAAAAGCAAATATTGTGCATTATTGGAATGCATATTTTAGATTCCTTAATTATAATTTTAAAAATTTCGTTTTGATCCGACCTGCGAATCCGACCTGTTTTCTTCTTTTGAATAATAAAAAAATTAACAAAATTCGACAATTCTATAGGGCGTGAGAGTTTTTCCTGTAAGACATGTTTTTGTGTATTAAAACTGTACTGGCTCCGACCCCCCCGAATATCAGTTGTGTCACTGCGACTTTTCGCGTCTTGGAAACTACTCTATCCAAAAAACGTCGCGACAAGTTGTCGCGTCTTGGAAACCGTACCTTAAAATGAACGAAAATTGTGATTTGCAAGAGACTTCGGCAAATTGCCGATGGTACGAATAATAAATTATATATAGTACCATATATTTTATCATACCTTGGCTTTTCCCCGAAAATTATCACCATTATGTACCTATTATGAATTATTATTTTTATTACACCATACACAGGGACAAGTTATCGTTGATAACAATTTCATCATAGCTAGGCTTCGACAAGTATTACTGAATTCGTAACCAATTAGTACGCCCATCGTCGTAGTCTTGGTATTCGTTGTTTCGTCGGGTGGTGTTTTTTCATGTGATTTATAAGTTCAATATGCCGAGAGTAAAAACGTCGAAATCAAATATATTAGTTCGAAACGACATATGTTAATGAATTCGGTAAGGAAGTTTCCGACCAATGACGATCATTTCTATTTGAAAGTATAAGACTGCATATCATTATACAGTGCAATAGCGATTTTGTTCAGGTTAATAATAATAACAAACATTTTCAAACATTTTTCAAAGGTTTCAAAAATCAGAAATTAACAATTTGTATGGTAATTGTAAGGTATGTAAGAAAGACTTTTTAATATCTCATGGTGATAAATCAGATGTGCAGCACCATAAATACGAATAACAATACGAAAAATGGTTAGAACTTTAATCAATTCAGAAATTAAAAAATTTTGGAATGTTATTAGAATTTATTCTAAGTATACCAATAGACAAATTTTAGAAATCGTTGATCAGTGGACCTGATAAAAAGTGAATTAATGATATCATTAAATATATTGCCTTCTAAAAATAGTTCCTGTATTGATTTTGTGAACTTGGTAAAAGAAGATACTGCTTTTTTGAACACCGTGAAGAGCCAGAAAAAATAAAATTAGATAAATAAATAATGTACAGTTTATAATTAATATTACTTTTTTTAATTAAACATTTCGTCTAAAATATTTTATAATTATCATTATTATTATTATTTTATTAATCATTATGTTCATAATACAATTTATATTAATAAAGTTTATTATATACATACACCATACAGTAAAAAAATATCTGTGTTGTATACTTATATCTTATAATATGTTATGCCAGATATGATTGCCTTTAATATATTAAAACCGGAAGAAAATTTTCTTATGTTGGAAAAAAAGGCCCGATTTTCTAAACTGAATAGTTGGCAATCCTGATGATGTCTAATGCCAATACGGATCTCACTTTTTTGTTTAACTATTTATTTCATAAATCAACATTATTATATTCTGCATCGAAACTGCTTTTTGTTATGACGCGGACCCGGCGACGACCGTTCACCATAGCGGCGCGCCGCCGACCGTATTTATAGTCTCCTAATCAGCCGATAGTTCGCGGATCACGATACCGACGCGTCGCACCCCGCACCTTCCTTAAGGAGCGGGGAGAGCGGGGCATCGGCACCGCCGAAGGCAAGTGTCGGCGGAACGATGAGCCGATGTTCGTCAACTCTTCGCCTGGTCACATCGCCACTTTGCGTCTTTACGAATTAACTTCATCTTTTTGCGACTACAGACCGTAACGTGATTTCTTTTGTTTTATTATTATAATTTTTTGTTATTCGGTGTTCGCCACATTGCGCACGATCGTGTTGATCAATATTATAATTATTATTTTTAAGTGCTCACGCCCGTTAATATACGGCCCACTCGTACTTACCAACTCGTCAACCGCGTTGTGTTTATTATTCCTTTTTATTATTATTAAATTGTGCGTCGTGCCTCCCACCGGTCCACGACAGTTATTTCATTATCTTTATTCTCTATATAATTTGTTATTAATAATTTTTTGTTATTATTATTATGGTACAACAATTGTATCGGCGACATTGTTATCGACAAATTTTTGTTTTCCATCCGACATGGGAAAATTCGACAAAGTTTATAAACATTGTCGCTGACAATGAATTGGCACGTCCAGACCGGTCAAATTCTGTCGATCAACATTCAGTAAATTCATCATATTTTATTTATTTATTTGGTTTTTGTTCAGTTTTGCCTCGTCCGCCTACACGTAATGCATATTTTTATTTTATTTTATTTTTGTATTCATTACTTATACCTCAATTCTCCAGGTAGACCAATTTCATCACGTTTAAGATCAGTCATTAAATCATAACCACTGTGAGGTGTCGGCATGTGTGGTTGGTGTGAACCACTCACCACAAATGACTATCAAAAGGGTAATTGAAATAAAAGTACACGAAGGCGGTGTTATTTATAAAAATGTTAAATACGTATAATAAACAAAAAAACTCGACGGAGTAATATAATAATAAACAATTCGTTCGAAGGAACGGGTATATAAAATAGATATACAAAAACGGAACAAAATGGCGTAATAGACGGCGGTACATAAAAAATTACGGACATCAGATTCGGTCGACGGATCGGTGGCGAGAGTAAGCAAAGCTCGACGGAGCGATCGTCGTAACCGTCGAAGCTCGCACAACAGGTTTAACAATCTTTACATTGATAGGGAACATGTATAAAATAATTTGACTATAATATAATACACACCACGGGGTGATAGTTGGTAACGTGTGATAGTGGGTTACGCGCCGTATCATCACACCACTATATTTTTGCTTTGCTAAGAGATTAAGACGAACCCAATATCTTTTTTCAGAAGCCTTTTTTGCTTCTAAACTAAAATTACACAAGCAGATACGGCAATCGCCAAGTCGTTTTCGTTCTACATTTTGTCCAAGACGAAAATTTTTATCAAATATGTTGCTTTGGTGTGGACGCGCTTGTTTTTAAATGTTGTCGGTGACATTTAAAGAAATATTTTGTCACCGACAAATGTTTTTTGGTTTGGACGTGGCTTTAAGATTTTTAAGATCATGACCAGACGGCCGACTGTTTAGCGTCCGTAACGAGCAGGCGATTTTTCATTGGTTCCCCAAATATCTGTTCACAGTTATACAGCGCTGTTCCAAATGTGAACTGCATACACTGTGCTGTAGTGGTTAGCCCTTTTATTACTGTTCTGAACAGTGTACGCGCTCGTATGATTTTGCTGCGTACGCTCTCATTTGATTTTTCTCTATATGCGCTTATTTAATTGTTATCTGTACGCGTTCGTTAGTTACTCCGTGAAATATGTCTGATGAGGAAGCTGCAATATTTATTTCCCCACGGAAGATAATATATACTCCTAACGGAAAGTTTTGAAGAGCTTGAATTTTAAATTTACAAAGTGCCAGAGAAATAGTATTTTAACAGAAAGAAGAGGCATTTTAAGTTGGAATAATAAGTATATAAAATAATTATACAGCGTGGTAGGGCGATAGAGGTGTATTACTTCCGCGACGTGTGTCTTGCAACGCCGCGAAGTCGTAAAATATATATGTGTATTTAAATAAATAAATATATATATGTGCAGCATGGTGAAGTGAGTTTCGTTGTTTTATAAACACGTGCACGTCGTCTCTGTTGACGCATGAGGCGTTCCGTATACAAAACCGGTAACTGCCTCGATGGCAAGCGGTGCGGTGGGGGAAGTTGTTTTGAATGCGCGACTGGTCATGATACCGAGTATACCGTCTCTTATTTCGAGAAACACGCGGTAGAGCGATATAACCTAACCTAACATTTTCAACTACGCCATAGCTACGAAAACGAGACGCGCTTCGAACCATATTCTTATCAATGCTAAATGTACTGGTACTCATTTGATTTTCGACCGTCGTTTACAGTTGTAATTCTTTTTTGTCTGTTCGAATATCGTGTTAATTCGTTAATTACTTACTGCTACTATGTCTGAACATCGAACCCCATACCCTCGTAAAGATAGAAAACGATCCCCGCCCAAGAAGTGTATTTTGTCGTCGGAGCCATGCGATGTTGATATCTTCGACTCATTTGATTCTCAAATGAAAATGATCGAAGACGCGCAGTCGTCCGAACAATACACCGATTTATTCGGTGCAGTTATTCCAACTGTCGAGCGTAATACTTCGGCATCCAAAACCGAATCGAACCAAAAAACATTGGTTACTAAAATCAAGAGAAAACCGAAGAAGAATATTGTATCAAGTAATTCATTGAAAAAACCACTACCACAAAGGATCACAAAAGACATGAATGTCTCAATGGGTATCACCAAAAAGGCAAGTGATGTATCGGCTTTATCTACCGGAAGTCTAAATGTCAGTGGTGTACAACGATTAGATGAATCCATTTCAAATTTAAACTATAGTAAAAATGAAAAAGAGTCTTCTGAAATCTTAAAAGGTAAATTTTTATTTAACTACAACTTTTTAGATAATATTTATATATTGGATAGTACTTTTCTGTTATCCCGACTACCTCCTCGACCAACATTAATTTATCATTTATACAATTAATACAATATATATTATACTATAGCGTTTATTATCACAGAAGAGGGTCTTCATAATATGTATAAAACATAAAATCATTATCTACAAACATCATTATCCCTGGTGTATAATTTTTTTTTTATAACCATTTTCACATTGACAGTATATCTGAGAAGTAAACTCTTCTCTTAAAATAATTCAACGGTATCTTTTTCACTATTCAGTAAATTCCAAAAATATATTCACAATAATAAATACTGAAATATAACTAAAATAATAAATTTGAACATCAGTTAGAGACGACTAATATTATTGTTTAACAGTGCTGATGATGGAGATTGACTGATACGTATAGTCTAGATAATGAAATTAGACCAGCGATAGTCACGGCATCAGCCAGTAGTCAGAACAACAGAAAAGTACCACCTATTGGATAATTATTAAACTTTTTTACTCTTATTAAAATGCTTGTTGAATATAGTATTTAAAGTAATTTAATTCAAGTCAACATTGTTGTCTGACCTAATTATTTTGTACCAATTATAGTTTAAACTAATATGTGTACGACATTATCAATATTATATATCTTTGGTGCGCGGTCAAAAGGTGTTAAATCATAAATTATGATTTTTCAGTAGGCTTTAATAAAAGTTTGAAATTTTTTCCTAAATCAGATATTCATTACATCAATCAACTTTGTTATACCCATACCAAACCAATATATACTTTTAATTTTAAGTTTTGTTTTCAAAGTTATGAAAAAAATTTGATTTTTATACTTTTTGTGTACTTCACTCAAACTCACTTTTTAGAAAATTGACTTATATTATTTTGACCAAAACTTGACTCCTTATGATCATATTTAAAAAAAAATGTTTGACTTAAGTTACTCGTTATTTCAATGTAAAGAAAAAATGAAATAATAAGAAATGTAAAGTTCGTTCTTAAATAGCAATTTTAATGAAAATAAGTATGTGAAAGTAGTAAGACATTAATTTTGGATTCCTTTTTAGAGATTCAGAAGAGGAAAGAATAATATGTTTCATTTAGATAAAAAAAAAAAATCACAATTTATTATTATTAATTAAATAACATCAAATATTTTTATTATAATTTGCATTACACTAAATTATTTACATTTTAACAGTATTATTTCTGTATTATAAAAAATAGTAACAACTTTTTACAAAAAATAATAGCTGTATATTAATTAAAATTAATAATACTACATAACTGTATTAAAAAAATAGTATTAACTTCTTAGTAAACATATTTAACTACATAAAATAACAGCTATTTAAACAGTATTATTAATTATTACTGTATTATAAAAAATAGTAATAACTTCTTAATAAAAACCATTTAATTTTAGCAACATAATATAAGTATTATACTGTATTATCTATCAGATCTGGATCAATATCTGCTTGATCTGTACACCTTAAATTTTTATAAAATGAGTGGTATATTGATGGGATAAGAAGTAGAAGATCTAATAAATCTTTTTTACTTTCACTAGATATAGGAAGTAGTTTATTGTATGCTCGAACAACAGTAAGTTTTTCCATTCTAAATTGCTTTCCTTGACGACGTAGTGATAAATAGTCGAAATCCTCTTCTTCAATTACTGATTTTTTATATGTAATACATCAAAAATTTGAATCATATTTTAACCACTGAAAATCATTCCATATAAATTTTTTTCCTTTTTCGTCCTTTTTTCTTAATACAAGATTATAATAATATGATTCAAGGCAAAATAAAACTTAATATAGTAATTAAATACAAAAAAAAAAATACAAAAAATTATAATAATATAACAGATCTAAAAGCACTATCAGCTATTATCAAAAGTGCTTGTTTGCATGTATGGTTTATAATCTATTATTATGGTCATGGGATACAAAACATTTCAATCTATAAAAATATAGTATGATAAAGATTTTATAATAAGATTATAGTTTAACATAGTGCAAAATTAATATTTTCTTTTTTAATTAAGGAGCTTATAATATCTATTTTAAATGACTTAACGTCAATTGATTTTAAAATTAAATTGATTATATTTAAATTGAAATGATTAAGTTTATTTAATCCAATAATATCTTAAAATTGTATTGTATTTATAAATCAGAACAATATAAATTGACATAACTCTTTAAGATCTTAATAGAAATTAAAATTTGGAACATATCTTTAATACACATCACATTCACAATAACCAGATTAATTGGTGACATAACTTGTTTATACCAAAAATCGAGATTTTTTTTGTCAAATATAAAGTTAAAACATGATTTTTAACAAAACATGACTTAACTCCTTTTGACCACCCATCAAAGATATATATATATATATATAAATCAAAAAATATATTTTATTATATAATTATATTTTATTGTATTTGTAAAGTACAACCGGTTACTTATTTCTGCAACACTGATACTATGTTCTATTCTCCTGTCAAAAGCCCAACACTCCTAACCTTATAGCATAGTAGGTCCCACTACATCTTAGTTAAATTTACCTTTTAGCCTCATTGAAATTTTCTTATCACATGAAACGCCCAACCCTTGTCTCTATTACATACGATCACATGTAACCCTATGTTTATTATTGATTATGTATATATCTGACGATTAATTTTTAATTGAAAACCGATCGTACTTTATAAATATAATAATCTGGACTAAGCATTTTTTTATTTATACATTCAAATTATATAAAATTGAATCTAAATGTTTTATTATTTTTATATATTTATAAATATGTTTTATGTTATTACTTTTTGTAATTTAGGAGTTGTTGCATTTATGGACTATAAAATTAAAAATGATCAACTAGTTTTGGATATTATTAAACTCCTCAATAAACTTGGAGCTAAAGTTGAAAATACATTTAATTACAAAGTAATTATTAAAATTTTTTAATTTAACACTAGTTTTTAAGTTAACTATTTTTTTTTTTGAAGGTAACACATGTATTGTTTCATGATGGTTCTCTTGAAACGTATAAAACAGCGATTGAACGTAAAATTCCTATGGTAACAGAAAAATGGGTTAGATATAGTAATTTAGCCGAGAAAATGATGGATCCTTCCCTCTTTCCACCTGTTGATATGGAAAGATATATTAAGGTACAAGAAAAGAGTTTTATTATTCCAGTAAGTTTATTTTAATTTTTTTTTTTAAAGTTAACTTGTATATAAACTTTATATTTATTATAAAACCATAGCATTGACTTCATTAATTTATTTTTTCAGAATTGCAAGGAGCATGATAAATCAATAGGACAAAGTAATAACGAAAGTAAAATCAAACCAAGAACCATGTTTACTGAACTTTCGGAACGAATTGATGCTTGCAGAGAGAGATTCGAAAAAACTTTAAAAACCCCTAAACTAAAAACACCTGTAAAAAATCCAGTAAGTAACATGACATTTTGATATAATCATAAAAATTTTAGTTAGACACTACATGAAAAAAATTAATTTTAAAAAAAGTTCAGAGTTTGAAGTGGTTATTAGTTTATTAATGCTAGCATTATACACAGTACTAAAACAGATGATAAAAACGAACATTGTTCTCATTACTAAAAAATAATATGAGGACATTAGTAGTGATACATTACAATTTAAAAAATTATTTCTGTCGTTATTCTGTATACATTAATTGTAGGTTTAGGTTGTATTATTATTAAATATCATGATTCATTTTTTTTTTGATGTTCATTTAATTTTTATTTTTGTATTCAGAATAAAATTACGGACGGATTATCAGAACATTTATACAGTATGTTAAACGACCCAGACCACAGTAGCACTTTTGATACAGAAGTAGTCCCTGAATGTTATCTACCTCTGTCTATAAAAATATTAAGAAAGTATGTAATCCCTGAAGAAACAAAAAATAAAACACCCTCAGAAATTAACAGTAATTTGATTGGAATGGAAAATCACATGAAATTAAACCTTCAAGCTAGACAACGGTTACGTAGACTATTATTCAGTTCAGATAATGATTTAAATAACACGAGCCTTATGACTGATATTCCATCGCTTTCACAAATCACACGTATAAAAAAACCAACTAGAAAAATTAAGGGGATTGCGTGTACTGGATTTACTAAAGAGTAAGATAATCTTTTATTTGAAAAGTTTTTACATATATTTTACTAACAAAGTTTCTTTCAACAGGGAAATAAAAACATTGAAGCTATCCATACAAAGCCTGGGCACATTTACTTTTCAAACTAATGTGGAACGTAAAACTATTCATTTAATTACTAAATCACAGACAGATCGAACATTAAATATGGTATATGCAATGGCTTATGGATGTAACATAGTTTCCGAAAATTGGGTAAATAATACTTTCAAATATAATCAGTATTGAATTCCATTTAAACGGACATACATTGTAATTTGAGTTATCCTGACTTGGTTATATAATGAAATGTGTTTATTGATTTGTTTATTAGGTACATGAATCTCTCAAAATAGGCAAATGGTTGTCTCATTCAGATTATTCAATATCTGGTTTATCAAGTCCTGTTAAGGTAAACCTTAAGTAGTATATATTTTTTTTTATACATACAACCAATATTAAAATTGGTCGAAAACAATAAAAGTATACTTCATTAATTAATTTTATTTATTTATTTAATTTTTTTTTTTTTTAAAGGATTTTCAATTTCATTCAACTCTTGATCCAACTGAAAAATTTCACATATTTGATGAGGCCGGTAGTATTTACTTTTCAAACATTTGTGATCCATCAGCTGATCACTTAAAACGAATGGTGCGTGCATGTGGTGGTAAATGTACCAAAGATGTGAATAAAGCTAATATAGTGGTTGGTTATACACCACTAGCGATCAATATGATGATTCATGAAACGTGGGTTCTTGACTGCATAACCCAAGGAACATTGCTAGACGAAAACCCATATAAAATAAGAAGATGTTGATAATGATATTGAGCCTTAAAATATGACATATTTACTTGTATTGTAAATTAATTTTCGTTTTTTTATTTTTTATTTTCCTAGACAAAAAAAAATTAATACAACTATTGTTTTTTTATTATTTTAATTATTTGACATCCATACGTATTGGTCATTTTTGTAACTTAATAATTTATGTTTAAGTATCATTGGTTTATTTTGTCTGTATATATTTTTATTAAGTATGTATAATGGTTTTTTTTTATTTATATATAAAAATCATAATTTAATTGAATAGCCATTTTTTTTTTGGATAATTTGACTGAAGTGAAATTTGTATATTTAATTTTATAATTTTTTTTTTTGTTTTTAAAAACTAAGTACCAAAAAAATTATGTACCATGGTATACGCTGTTTATTATTAAGGAATAAAATATTCTTTTCAAATTATTGATTTTTTTGTTATACAATATAATATATTATGGTGATACAATTTATACTACATACATTGTCTACAATATTAATTTATTCATATGTCCGAAAACACAAAAAATAATACATTTTTATGTAGAGCAAAAAAGATAAAAGAATTTGAATTATAAATAGTATATAATAACCAAATTTATAGACGAAATTCATTGTACAATCAAATATTTGTTGGGGATATGATTATTATTATTATTTTTTTTTTTACGTATTTAATCAATTAAATAATAAATAAATACTCAACAAAGGTCACGAATATTTAATGACAAGTGGCGAAGAACGAAAAATTGTTTATATTTTTTTTACAGATTAAGGCAAAATAAAATGAAGATGGATTTCCTAAATAAGATTTTTTGTTTAAATATAAATTTCTGTTGCGGTTTTTTTTTCGTTTTATTGGTAAGTAATTTTCATGGTCGAGACATTTTTTCTGGTTTAACAATTCCACACTATTCTCTCCGAGGCAAGTTAGTAGAGGATTCTCAGTTTGATATTGTATAGAACCGTATTTTAATTTCATAAAAATAATTGTTACTCACTCATAAATATTGTTGCTACTTCGGATAAGAATTACATTGATTTAAAATTAATCAATAAAACTTCCCAGTATTTCGTGAAATAATTGTAGTGATTCCAATGTGGCATATTCATAAAGGTTTGTCATCTTGGGCTTCAGGTACTATCTGCATAATTTAACGGTCGCGTAACAAATAGAAAATATGTTTGAAAAAAAAAAGCATACAAATAAATACTGAACGCACGAGTAAATGAATCGCAACTCTGAAAGAAGAAGAAGAAATACCAAAGATAGAAGTGGACTCGTATTTGAGTGATTCGGGAACTCGTTCAAAAACTATCTCCGTCGTACGAAAACAATTGATAATGACACGTAATGATCGGAACAATCAAGATAAAATACTCGAAATTTTTGATTATTTTTTGTTATTTATTGTTATCGATTGTTTTGGGAATTATTTAGTGATTCTTTCGGTACCGAAACAGGCCCGTAGCTATGGAGGGGGGGGGCAAAAGGGGGCGTTGCACCCCAGGCCTGATTGTTGCCCCCCCCAACAAACGTTAATAATGTCATGATATTTGGTAGTTAGCATGGCTGTACATAGTAGGTTTTACAATCTACAGCCGTGGTAGTTAGATATAATATAATTTATTACTTGATAATAATTTCATCG
Organism: Sipha flava; assembly: GCF_003268045.1. Classification (NCBI taxonomy): domain Eukaryota; kingdom Metazoa; phylum Arthropoda; class Insecta; order Hemiptera; family Aphididae; genus Sipha; species Sipha flava. The sequence continues at coordinate 518,560 of NW_020271753.1, read as the reverse complement.
GCAGCAGAAGCACTGTTTAATATAAGAAATTATTTTTAGCAATATTGTATAGCATTTGCACTGGAAAATACGATGGCATCTGATTGATGTCTGACGACAACACCGAACAATAAATATAACATTCACCATTTCATTAGATCTTAAAATCCTAAATTTGGATGTATTATTAAGGGAATTCAACAAGCAAAAAGATAGAAAATTACAACCGTTTTAGTTTAAAAAAAACTGGTAAATTCTAAAAATAATATATTATAAAAATATTCAAAATGTTATTATGTTCACTTTATTCTAATTCTTATTATTTTAATTTAAAGTACCTATTATAAAAATTACAGTAGTATTAATAAATTAAAAATAGCATTAATATTGATTTTTTTATAATGCCCCCTACAATTTTGTTTGTCCCACCTGAAGATTTGGCCTGGCTACGGGCCTGTACCGAAATCAGTTGAAATAATCCATTGAAAATTGCTTCATTATTCATAAATCATAACTCACACATTCACAAGTGTCGAGTGATTCTCTTGGTGACAAAACTCGAAATAAGTTGAAATGCTCGGTTACTTACAACTACGGACTGAGATAGCTTAGTTAATTAAGCTAAGTTATTATTGTAATGAAAGCGATTTCATAATACAGTCTTGCAGTTCAACTTATTAGAATTTAAAATGTTTATTTAGTAATTAGTGAATGGTTATTATCTGCTAAGTAGTAACCGGGAGATTAATCTCTTGATTGATAAATCTTTTCCATTACAAACATATTGACTGTCGAAATCCATTGATTTTTTCCATCACTAATGATACAGTTATGAGTACTCACGACTAACCTAAAGGTAGGAACTAGTGATGGGTAATTTTAATCGACCTTTTTCATTCGATGAATCAATTTTTTTAAATCGATCTTCGTGGTTCTATTAATTTCCAAGAATAGCTCACCAATAATTTAAAGTGAATCGATCTTTTAAAAGATCAATATTTTGTCGTCGACCTTTTTATTCCTATTTAAATCGATTCAAAACATCTATTCATTCTAAGAATCGCCCATCACTAGTCATTAACAGCGGTGTATTAGTAAATATATTTATGGGTATACGCACTAAAAAAATATGGATATAAATTATATATAAAAAATATAAATTATATATAAATATGGACATTAATCCTAAAATAACTTTTCTTGATACGTTCGAATAAATTAAATTATAATCCATTATAACTTCTAATTATATTATAAAATATAACACCACAAGATATAAATTTACCGTGCTTTATGAATTGCATGATGCAGATAACTAAATTTAACTTAAAATTAATTAAACACAGTGCACACTGTAATCTTGAACAGATAAATATTTTATTCAATTTCATAGTTCATATAAATTTTTTCCAATGAACTATTTATTTATTTTTTATTTTCGAGTTATTTTAGAAGCGCAGAGGCGTCATTTCAACTTTTGAAAGGGTGGGTCAACTTATTAAATTTACTGACTTCATAATATTTAAAAAATTATAGTTAAGTACCTATATATTTAAATATTTAATATTTATGTACGATAGACTATCAATAAAATATTTTTTCGGAACAAAACATGTAAGAATTAGTTATAAATAAAGACCGGATTTATATTCTCTTAAAATACCTTAAATATGATATTAATATTCTCTAAAAAACCTTTATAAATTCTCATTATATTCTCTTAAAAATGTGTAAAAATATTCGAAATTATGCAAAAATAATCAATAAACATCAATATGTTTTAAAATGCATTTTTACAATTTTTTTTTTTTTTACAACATTTTTTTAATCGTGAGGTATATATGAAGTTGCGTATTATTATGAAATACTATTGTACTTCGTTAAGAGTAGGAATATAGTAAAAACATAACAGTATAGCCTACAGTATTAAAATTTAAAAACAATATTCCTTTGGTATATTTTAATTAAATGTTGTATTAACACTATAGCCACAATATGAAAAATTAACAATCATACTCGTATATATTAAAATATAGTAAAACAAAAAAAAATTAGCTAACAAAAGGTAATCCTTAAATAATAATTATTTAATACAAGATATAAAATAATAATATTTCTTTGGTGCACACAATGGTAAATATTTACTTTCTGAAGAATAAAAAAGAAACTTAAAATACTATTTAAATTGTATTATATGAATTATCAATAATGTTGTGGACTGTAACGTTTGATTATATATTTTTGGTTCTCGGATAGGAGTAAATAGTTTTAAAGAAAATGTAAATCAAATTATTTTCACAAAATATACTTTATTTATTACGATTCCGCACAAGACGGTGTCAATTACATCGAACGTACGCGACTGACTGAAGTCATACGATATATTATAGGTAATATAATAATAATAATAATGTGTTATTGGAATCAGCCCGCATTACATCTTTATCAAGACCAAGCAAAACCAACACTCATTACCAATTACAAGTACAAAAATAATAATACAAAATAAGATAATATCGTGCGTCAACAAATAATATATTTGTCTATATTTTTTGTATTCATGTTAGTTCTTCTATCGCTTAAAATTTGTTTATAGAGACTAAATGAACGTTTAACATCGACAGATGTTAGAGGTGCAAAATTCATGTCAGCAACTAAACTGGGTGTAAAATATTCTAGAGATTTTCATTATTTCCTTACAAAATGTTCCCAAATTTTACCAATATTTGGTAACCTTTATTTTTTTGACATAATTGAGACACTTATGTTTTTATTATGTTACCTTTTCCACCAGGTATATTGGTTAGTTTGCAGTTATTAGTTTATACAATCTCCAACGATGGCACCAAAGTCAAATATTCTAAAATATGCTAAATGAGCTAAATATTCTCTAACCTATGAAATATTCTCAAATATGCAAAAAAAAATGTTGTCTTTGAACTCAGAATTGAACGAATCGTCCACATTTTTTACTCTCATAAAACTGCATAGACCCAGTAACGATATGTAAAAATGTATGAATCCGGTCTTTAGTATGAATGATGTCATGATGATAAACAAAGAATATGAAACTTTCAATTTACCGAATTAAATAATAACATTAAAGATAGTAAAACATTTATTTATAATTTAATATTATTTATCCTATAGGCTATAAGTTATCTATCAATAGGTTTAATGGAATAATAATATAAATCTAATTAAATAATTACATTATTATTTGTATTGTTTGTTTAATACCTACTTTACAACTATTTTTAAAAACATAAAATTGTATCTCAAATATAATGTACCGTAGTTCAGGGTGAATTGGAACGATTTTAATGGTTTTTTTTTTAGATTATGACTCAATTTTTATGGTATGGATATCACGAAAACGGTTTTATATAGATAACATATACAGAAATATATAATATACGAAAAATAAAGTTTATAAGGTTCGCGTAATAACGATTGTCATAAACCAGGGAGGAGCCAGTGTTTCCCAACTTTTAATAAACCGTGAACGTGTATTGAAAAGAGAATATAATCTGATTTCCGAGTACAAAATAGTAAATAAAAATTTACTATTTACCGATTTCAGCATTTGATCATCGGACAAAGAATTGCCGACTTTTTAACATTTCATAGAGTGAGGCATTTGCCGTAGTCTGCTCACCCCCCTCCAATGACGCCCCCGATGAAGAGTATAAACCAACAAAATTTATTGAAAGTTATTTAAATAAAAGTTCAAATTTAAATTAACATGCTTTGTTATAATGTTTACGACAAAGGCGTACAAATACGTATTCATGATCATTAAATACTAAAGAATTGCCGACTTTTTACCATTTCATGGAGTGGGACATTTGCCGTAGTCTGCCCGCCTCCTAAATTACGCCCCTGTAGAAACGTATAATAATTTATATTGTGGTATCGACCGAAAATCAAAAATCTGCTGACGGGTATACGCCATATACACCCGCGTGTACGTACCAATACACCACTGGTCAGTGGCATAGCCAGGAACTTTTTATGGGAGGGAGGGTTCAGCAAATTTATATATATTTAATCTTATCAATATCATTTTGACTACTATTTGTACTGATCTCGGTATTTTTAAATCTGGTTGACATTGGTTTTTTGACTTAGGTAAAAATAAATTATTAATTTTTCTAGTCTGCTTATTTGTTAGAGAATTTGCCTATAATAATAAATAATAATAATAATAATATCAATTTAGGAACTAGGAACTAATATAGGAATATAAATATTAGATATTAGAATATTTTCTGTTTAATCACTTAGGTATATTAAAAATTAAATTTTAAAAATATCTTACCAAAATGGAATGTTTAAACGTCTTAGAATGATGTAAAATTAAAATAAAACAAATATAATGGAATACAAATGTCAAATATAAACGAATAAACGAGTAGTAAGTAAAACAGTGAGACACCAACGGGCAACGACTATTAGTTTTACACAATAAGGTGCTTGTATATGATCGGTGAGCCACGAATGCAATAGGTATACCCAAAATGAACTTTGAATACAGACAATGATATCGCTTTTATGTCAGTTATCGGGACCAGACGACAGATTTAGAATCAACCGTTGTAGAAAACGTAAATATGTTCCCAATCAAAAATGGAACTCGCGTCGTATGCTATCTACATGAGAAATGTATCTACCAAAATTGTAGGCGTTTGTATGTTACCTATAATTTTCTCCCTGCATTCTTTAGATTGCAGGTGTCATCTGGTCATCTGGGTATCTGGGCAATATTACATTGAATGAAATTTTTTTCATGTCTTCAAAAAATTGGTTAAAAAGATTCTTTGATTCATTGAGTGAACGCCACCACTCTTCCATCAACTACCGTTCCAATAAGTTAGTGGCACCACGTATTTTTATGCCATATTTTACTTTAACACGTCAAATTAATTTGAAAATAATTTTAGCACAGACCGTAAGTCATATGCCTACTAGCTATCATATGTGTAAAGTGTAGGCTGTAGAGTGTTGATGTTTATAATTATACGGTTATACCAGCAATATCAGTCTCCGTACAAAGTAGATATCACCCGAAAGTTAGATAATATATAACGCGATCAAAGTACATGTAGATAGCTTACGACGAGAGTTCCGCAAAAATTATCAAAGTAGGTAGTAGTAAAGTATCTAAATATGAACATAATATTATGATTTGTGCGCATGCGTGCGTGTGTGTGTGTGTGTAGGTGTGTATAATACGTTTATAGTACTTATACAAACTATTAATATGATTTCTAAGTCAAACTTCTAAAATATAAAAATGTTAAAAAAAAACCGTGTTTCATGTAAAAGTTAATTTACCATCTCAGGTTTATGGGGGGGTTCTGACCCTCCCCTTGTGGATATACCACTGCCCTTGGTCATAAACTATTATTTTTCGTTGGCGATTTTAAAGAATTTGAATGCAAAATATTCGTTGTATGCTTCGCGACCGTTGAATTATGTTATCTACCGGTCAAATTGTATGAAGACTGCGGTCGATCGCGGCTGGCGCATTGAACCGCGGTCGGAGCTGGGGGCAATTTTCTGAAAAGTAATAAGGACCGGAATCGAAAACGGCGACATAAAATGAGTTGCCAACATAAAATTTCTAAAAATTATATTATAACATTTTTTTGTTTAAGAAGTTATACTGTTTCATTTGAATGATGATAGTTATATTTTTTGATAGTAATAACATAATTAGTTACATATAAAATGAACATAGGTATCAATTATATAAAATAATTATAAATTTTTGAATACTTATTTTTTCACTACATACTTAAAACTAAAACATTTAATATTTTATACTATTTACATACTAGTATATAGAAAGTTAAAAAAATTATGAAAAACATATATTTTACGAAAAGTTTACATACAATTAAATATTAAGCTAGATATTTATAAACATACATGATATATTACATAGATTTATAACATGGATATGTTTTTTAGATGGATATTAAGAAGAATTGTAAGAACAGAAAAACATTAGGTACCCTTCTCTAATTACATTGGTTACTAAAAATAAAAGTAAAAAAATACAAAGTATTATATTAAAAAAATACAAAGTATTATATTAAGTATTATATTAAAAATACAAGTCAAAGTTTTAATTCGAAAATATATCCATGATTTAATGTTATACCTACTTACATGATTATATGTTACCATAGTTGTTTAAATTTTGGTCTATTTTTATTGAAAATATGCAAACAAAAAAGTAAAAAAAGAATAAAAAGTTTTGTTGAAAATATACAAAAAAAAAAAAAAAAAAAAAATGAAAAGAATTAAAATTTTTGTTGAAAACGGTATAACTTATTAGTATTTTTCCCACTTTGAAAACCAGGGGATATTGTATAACTTTTATCAATAGAAATTATATAATTGGATTTGGTAATTTTCGATTTAGTCAGTTGGTACTGCATTTTCAAATTTCGGACCTTATCATTTCGTAGGTCCTTATAATTTTTTGGATAAGTGCCAATCCAAGTGCTAATCACTTTTCTATGTGCCAATCACTCCAGCGGTCGAACCGGCCCGATAATCACGGCAATCTCTTATCACGTGTGATAACTGGTCGGTCGCGGTCCGCTGATACGGACGGCGGAAACGATACTTTGTACAACATCATCGCGTAACCCTGCGTTCCGGCAGCCCTTTTCATGTCCAGTACTTTCAGCTCTATGGGTTTTCTTCAATAACCGAGATTTTCAATATCTTCTCCGAGGAACCCCCTTGCCCGCCCGCCGCCTGGTGTTATAATCATGTTTCGTATCTGTTATGCGTTCGCCGGAGACCGTTGATCCCGTGTCAGTTTTCGAATCATGTGCGGCAAAAAGTCCGCACTCGTTCTGTACCCGCTGACCAAGCTCACCGGGCTGTTGAGAAAGCATATCTCTGAACACGTAAGTCGGATCCATTATGTTTTCCTTCTTGTGGTCTACGTGACTGTTGCCCACATAGCGATGGCCCTTCTTTCGGTAGCCCCTGTGCCATTGACTTTTTTGTAAATTAAGTTTTATTAAAATACTGTGGCTTATACTTGATGGATTGCACAAACAAATGTAATTAATATCCAAATCTTTAGAAATACTGTTAAAGGATTAATAAACAAGTTTTAGAATTATCAAATAGTACAATAACATTCGACATACTTTGTGGGAAACTCATTTTGGAATCTTGATATGGTCATGGAGGTATGGAATGTCTACCGTTGGTCGTTCCTTCTAACCACCAGATACTAGAATTAAATAATCTTACAAAAATCATCAGCCAACATTTCTGACAGTCCCAAGGCATACTATAACATTATTTTAATTTTTGTTTTACAGCCACTTGTTTCCAATTCATGACCAGTATCTATCAATTTAATACCTGGTAATAAATATGGAATAATTTTATTTTCTTGTTAATTATGCAACTTTTCCCTGACTTTTATGATTTATAATAATGTCGATTGTACCTCTAATATGTGTTAGGTACATCAATTTTCTGTTAAGTGTTTTACCTATTTATTTCCTTTTATATTTTATACTGATCATTTAAATTATATTTTATTTTATTTTATAACTAAGAATTAAGATTATTTTAATATTTAATACGTTGAAAAATAATGTAGTAACAATTTAATAATATTTGATTTAATAATTATCTATTTATTAATAATTATTTTTTTTTTTAAATATTGTTAAACAAGGAAACACTATTTAGTTTTTCTTATTTTTTGTTACTTTTTTTTTTAAGTCTGGTAAAAGTTAATAAGTTTGTTAATGTAGGAAATATTATTGTCTTTATTTTATATCATACATTGAACTAAATTTAAATATAAATAATAAACATTTTTGAGGATGCTTTACATGTTAGGTAGGATACTTTTATGTAGTTATAGACATAAATATATTGAAATTGTATGATATTTTAGTATTTTATACTATAAAAAATTATTCTTTATTCCAATTTCTCTAATATATTAAACTATTTATTATTCAGTAGAAGTTATTTTATGTAAGTCATAGAAATGTCAAGTACCTACTCATGATTGGTTGAATTGTACAATGTATTATAAGTTGTATATTTATTATCATTAATCACATAATTCACTTACGTTTATAAAAAAAATAAAATTAGAATGTTAGTTTTTGTCTATGATAAAGATTTAATATTAATATTAACAGTGAATAGGTTTTCACATGTGTTTAGTTTGGTTAACAAGAAATAATATGTATTTAAACCTGTTTAAATCAAACATTTAATTTCATAATTATTTGTTTAACTTTAAAATTGTACATATTTAATGTATCTAATGTTAGTACTGCAGATTCTTGTTACATAAAATCTAAAGGGGAACTGGAAATAGTTTGATATATCAACAAATTTAAAATATTGAGTTTTATTAAAAAAATTTAAGAACTTAAAAAAAATACATAATTTGAATACTTAGAATACTAATTTTCAAAAATATCAACAAACTACAATATTTAATAAATACATTTTTTTAAAAATCTATACGGTATGTTTTTATCTCGGCACTGAGTAAATTATTTTAATAAACATTTATCGATATTTAAATGAGATTGACATAATTGAACATTTTATCTTTCTTTTTAATAATTGACAATAATGTATTTGATGGAATATTGAATTCATTGGCGATTTCATATTTTTTACGGCTACCTTTTTCAACTAACTTTATCAAATGAACTTTGTCCGACATATTCAGAATATTTAATTTATCCTTATTTTTTCATTTCATTATATTGACAATATAATGTGTATATGAAAAACTACAAATATTGACTTCAAATGTGCTAGTACTGAATATACTATACAATTTTCTCTTCTTACAGTAATAAAAATATTATTTGTGTGTTTGAGATAACAAAAAGCAGAATTTACATTGAGTTATCATGAATAAATGTTATTGAGTGTAATGGTAGGTTCAAAGGAATTTCAATATATTTTGAGATGACGAAAAACTTGACAGCGACATTTGACTAAAGAATATTGTACTATATTATTTACTAATTTACAGGTATAGTAATAGGCAGGAAAAATATGTTGTTTACATATACATTTATTAGAATTTTGAAAAAATTGAAATTCACTCTAATTTATAAAAATGTAAGTTAAAGATTATGACAATACAATGAATGATAAAAAAAAATTAAATGTACATTTTTTTAATTAGTTCCTATATCTTTTCAAATGTATTTATTACGAGTAATATTTATTTTTATTGTTAAAAAATTATGTATTATGGTTGTTAAATTATTTAGATTTTTGTATATGTTATATGTTACTATTAATAATAACATTAAATTGAACTAATGCACTCAAAAATATTTGTTCAGCTGCCAACGAAAAAAAGTGATCTGCCAAATTTAGTTTACAATCTTTTTATGATTTATCATATGGCCAACTTAATATCATATAATTATTAAGTAGGTAGTTTAATTAAAAATAAAAATAATTTTTTAGAACTAAATAGAAAATAGATATAATAAAAATAAATGGTCTATATTTATGCAGTACATTTTTCAGTATTTTTTTTATTTTTTATTTTTTGTATTACTTTTGTGCATTTTATTATAAAGACAATTAGCAGACTTTTATATACTACTAATTTTTTGTATATCATTTTGTATAAGAATTTATATGTTTGTATACTATATATATATATATATGTAACTATATTTCTTAGTTTTCTTTTACATTTCTTCCTAAAAATAAACCATTGACTCGTTTTAATGAATATTAGTGAATCACTCAAATATACTTCATATTAACATTTTGGTAATATCCAAATGATTATTCAATTTAAATAATAAATCTACTAATTTTGATATTCTCAATAATGCATTGTCTGAAAATGGTTCATACAAGTCAAGCTTAACATTTAAAAACAGTGACAAAACCATTATTACAATCTGAGCTTTAAAATGTTTCTTCGAGTTGAATAATTTTTAAAAAAAACTAACTGCAAATTACTGATTAAAATTAATAATATAATTGATGATGATTTAAATCATTAACATAAACTTTTTATTTATGTCTTAAAAATTAAATATGCAAACATGGGTGCAAACATTTTGTTCTGTTTTTTAAGTTTATTTTTAAGTTAAAGAAACATTATTGTAGCATATTAAGATTGAGCAAGACTGATTTCATAATCAGTGTTTATATAGTTTATTTCTTGGTCAGAAAAATGTTACCAATCCATTTATGGTTTTTTTTTTTTTTATTTTTTTATATAATAATGTAAGAAATTGTGTATATTAATCTTTTGTCGTATTTTTATTTTACCAATATTTAGATTTAAACGTTTGCCAAGAAGTAAAGTTTTTTATGTACATTTAACGGTAGTTAATTTTGTGAAACTATAATTATGTTTACATTTTCATTTTTTTCTAGTAAATTGTTTGAATTAAAATTTTTGGAAAATAAGGTGATAGTAGTACATATAAAAAGTTTATTTAAAATTATTTTTAGGGCTTGGAAGTTGTTGCAACTTTTTTTTTTCTTTGTTTGATTTATTTTGCGATGTTGATTAAAATTTGTTTAATGCAATTATAAATTAAAATCTAAATATTTGTAGGGCAAATTTTTGTAATTTTTAGCATTTCTCAATTTAATTGACTTTTCATAACTGTTCATTAAAATTATATATTTGAATATATAAATAATTTTCAATGTACTTAATACGATTTACTTTTTTTTTTAAGGTACTCAAATTTATAATATAAAATATTACAAAAATTGTTTTAACAAAGTTTTTACATTTTGGTTGTAGGCTCCTGATAAAAAAACCAATATTCCATTTAATTTTAATATTTTTTTATTTATTTTGTTATACTTTATTTTTTTATTTTTATTATTTTATAACTAATTTAATCTGTTGCTTTGTGATTAATATGAAAACACATTATCACTACAACATTAATATTTCTTAAGACTGATTTAATATAATAATTTATACACATATTTACTTTCTTAGTAATTTTTTTTTTTTTTTTTAAAGAAAAAGAAAATTCAAGAGTTTAAATATTTAAAATTCTCAAGACTTTGATTGTTAAAAATGTATAAATATTTTCAGCAAATTTTTATTTTCTAGTTGAAGGACTTTTTAAATGAGGGGAGTGGCTCAATTGAAAAAATTCTGTGATGCCATTGAATAATGCAGTCAATTTCCAAAGCTTTTGAGTGAAATAACTATTGAAAACTTATTTATATATTTTAAATTATTATTGTAATTTATTAATTATATTAAAATAATTTTTAGTTGTATGTCCTGATTAAAAGCATTACAAATTAATGTTTAATTTTTAATCAATACTGACATAAGAATCAAAGGGTCTTAAGCGAATTATTTAGTTTGTTTATAAGTTAATATTTGTATTTATAATTCATTAGTATATTTATTTATTTTTTCATCAATTGATTTAACTTAATAACTAATGATTGCAATAAGTTTGTTCATATTCTTAAAATATCATTTATTAATTAATATAATTTTGACTATTTTAGGGTTTCCGAGTATCTATTTCAGTGGGGTTGGCCATCAGCACTACCTTATTGGTAGTGTTAGGAAACTATTGGAAAAGAAGAAAGTATTCTAGAGAATCAGCACCAGTTATTAAACATTTCTCTTATGATAAGAGAAAAGCAAATATGGACATACCTTCCGGTAAATATTGTTATTGATTAATAAATATATAGGTAGTTATTTTAATCAGTTATTTTAATTTTTATATTCTAGTGTCTAGTTTTAGAATTTTTAGAACAAGTCATAGATCACTGAGCCCAAGTATTAAATCAACCAACCGGCAAACCTCTGTGGTATCTTCAACTCAAGATTCTCCTGGTCATTGCAAAACATCTGAAGTGAAGTATACTGCTCCTCAACAATTGGGTGTAATGGGTAATAAATATATTAAATATTGTTCATAAAAATTGTATTTTCAAGTTGATTTCATAATTGTTATTTAATATTTTTAGGAATGGAATCATTAGCTTGTAGTATATCATTTTGGGAAGATGCATTATCAGCATTTTCCGGAAATAACTCGAACAATGTTTCTAATAAACTTATGTCCACTGAAGATTCTCAATTTTGTAAAGAACTTCAACTGTTGGTGGATTCTGCATACTCTTTACAAGATCAATGTCAACTTCTTTTTCTAGATCAGGTAAGTGTTAGATAGTTAAACGTTTTAAACTATGTACACATAAAAAGTTGCATTTCATCTCAACTTTTCTGTTCAACCTAGAGATCAGTATTATTTCGAGTTCAACGTAATGGAAATGCTGATTGTACAAGGTTCGACGATCGTCGATCATCAGTTGACAGTTTTGTATCAGCGCGCACAGATGTAATGTATTTTCAGGATAATTTATTTATTACTATAGAATTTAAGTCGAACATAGTTTCTGTTCACATAAGAACTAATGTTCTATTGTTTATTAATAAAAAAATAACTTATTTTTTTTTTTTTTTAATATTTGTATTTCTTTAATATTTATTATAAGCAGTAGTTTTGTTAGTAAAAATTAAATTTTGTGTCTAAAACTAGATTTTAATATTATTTTACAGTATTTTAATTTAATTAAAAACAAAAATTATATATTTAAGAATAGTTTGTATTTAAAATTATACAGGTTAATGTACATCGTGTATCTATTGAGTTATTATCAAGTTATTTAAAAGTATTACATATTACATGTAACTTAACTAATTTAGCATTATAATATTTTAGGTGGCAAATTTAAGAGAATTTGAAGATTTAAACTTTGATAACTATTATTTATATCAAAATGCTATGAAATATGCAGAGAACGAAGGAATATCATGCAGGTATATGATTATTTGTTAAATATTATTTATTTATTTTAAATAAATCTTTAAACTGCAATGATTTAGTTTTTATCAAGCATTTATCAAAATATTTTAAATTAGGAATATCACTTAATGTGTATAATGTACACTAGTGTGTCTAATTTTCTTGATTTGATTTTAATCAATTTATTCATGTATAATTCATGATAAATAAAATTAATATTAATAATTGATGATTATTTTTCAGTTAAAACAATACTTGGTTTTCAATCTTGTTTTTATAATAATTTTCTGATTATATAATTCTTTAATTGATATTAATTTTAAGATTTATTATATTATTCTTCTTTATTCCTCGCATAGGTTTCATTAATTATTAAAATAAACAATAAAAACGTCTGAACTTAAAAATTAATATTTAAACTAAAAATCTTTTTTTAAAAAAAAGGAGATAATAATTTAAATTTAAGTGTATATAATTTATATGAACATGTTTAGTGAGGTCTTTTATTTTTTTTTGAAGAATAAAATAAAAATAAATAAAACAAAATATCTCTACTGTACAAATGTGAAATATTAAATTGAGGTTTGAATTCAATTTTTTGTTTTTTTTTTTTAGAAATTATCGTACAACACTAGTAAACTGTGCATCTGATAAAGAATATGTATGTAAATTACATTGTATTCGACAATCTTTTGAGTACTTATTCAAGACTGAAAACAACTCAATGTGGTTTGCTGACTGTGGAAGACGTATACTTACTGATATATTTTTGTTTGCTGAAAAAGTAATCCATATTTAATTGTACTTATATTTTAACTATGTGTCACGGGCAGATTTAAGGGAGTGGCTAAGAGGGCATTAGCCCCCCTCCTTGGGACTAAGCTATCTATTTTACAAAGCAAAGTATTATTATATATTAATAATTATAATAAAATATCGTCAATGGTCATTGATGAATATGGTATCTATTTTATATATTTTTTTATAAATAAATAGCTCACTTTTGTCGTTAATTATATGTATTTACCTATATTTTAAAATGGTTTCAGATTAAAATTGATACCAATAATGTAACTATTTAAACTTTGTCATTATTGTGAAAAAAAATGACTTACTTATGAGGGACTCAAAAACATATTCTGTAATTTAAAATTTTATATAGATTTAAAAAACCAACTAACTAAATTCTTAAACCTCCATTAGCCCCTCCCTTGGTTAGTGATAAAACTCGCCCCTGCTATGTGTTTATTAGTAAACTAAGCACATATTTAAACATAATTTGTTTTAGGATCCTAAAGATTTTCTTCTTGCATATGAAGAAATGTTAAGTTGGGCAAAATTTGATGCACACTGGTTAGAAGCTGAAGCTGAATTATCGGCTAGAGGTGTGAAAAAAATGACATTTTATGATATTGTGATGGACTACATTTTGATGGACGCATTTGAAGATCTTGAATCTCCACCGTCATCAGTGATTGCTGTTATACAAAATCGTTGGTTGTCAAAAGGGTTTAAAGAAACTGTAATTTAAAATTATACTTGTTAGGGTTGTTCTGTGATGTTGATTATATTATTTCTATTAGGCTTTATCAACTGCAGTGTGGTCAGTTCTACGTGCCAAACGCAGTAAATTGAAATATCCTAATGGTTTCATGCACCATTTTTACAATATTTCTGAACAGATGTCACCACTACTTGCATGGGGTTTCCTAGGTCCAGATGAAGAACTGAATAGAATATGTCTGTATTTCAAAGTATGTGAATTTATTTTGTGCGAATATTTTTTTTTTATCAATTGTGCACAGTTTATTTACATATTATTTAGTGTTTATTTTCACAAGTATGTATTAATTAATTTGGTACCTTAATTAATATTGTGAATCAAATATAATAATACGATTAGTATGATTATTTTATTAAAAATAGTTTATGTAAATAAATGTTTTTCTAGGACCAAGTCATTGAATTGATGCGTGATATATTCAGCTTTGAAAAATGTCGGTACACTACAAAAGAAGAATTATCGAAAGATATATTTGAACAATTTAAAATAAGAGCAGAGAACATCAATAAAATGATTGAAATGAAATGTACTTTAGATATTAAGAGTTAAGTTTTGATCTCAAAATTTAGATCAAAAACATAACTATGTGAGGTTACCATAATGTAAGGTAATAAATCATATGACTGTATATTAATTGTATTTTAACACATTGGAAACGTTATTTGTTTTTAATAATTTTTTTGTATATAATTATATTGTATACTTATGCATAAATTATTTAATTATATGAAACCTTCAACTTATTTTGATCAATTTATAAAGCAATAATAAATTCTTAATTGTATAATTAATGTTTATTAAATTAAGTTGTGTCTAATATTTTTATGATCGATTTCTAATACCTTGTTTTATTTAGTATTTTATTACAGTATTAAATTTGATAATTCTATTAGTTTTTTTCAATTTAAATAATAAAATGACCAAAGAGACAACTATAATGAATATTTCTTTTTAGTTCAAAATAATTTAAAATTATTGTAACTTCTATTGTGAGCCATAATGATGTTTATTCTAATTTTTACCTATTATTTTTAAAGTTTATAATTACATACATACATACATACATACATACATACATACATACATACATACATATATATATATATATATATATATATATATACAATTTAAGTTTGATAGCAATAGAAATTATTTTATATGAATACTGAAAAATTATATAAAAGCTATTAGTTGTATTAGATAATACTTTGTTTGTATTGAATGTATTATGTTTAAAATATTTATTTATTTTTTGTATTTGTGGTTTGGATTCATACTAAAATGTTTTCATTGTATTTTTGAATAAAAAGCACAAAATACTTTTAATTGTAAAATTAACTATCAAATAATACCAATATTTTATAATGCGAATAATGGTATTTGCTTTGATAATGGAGGTATCAAGAGTGTGTTATGATTTTGTTATTTCGTTACATTTGAAGGTTTTTAAATATATTCTTAAAATGAGGTATAAACAATTGTATAACTAACCTTTTTTTTTGAGAATTTCTGGCTCAACAACTGTCATGACTGTTTAAAGACTTGTAACTTAAGATTTATGTTCTGACTATTATTTATTCACAGACTTAGTGTAACATTGATTACTTTAACAATATCTTAACATTATTAGTACCAGTGATTAAAATTGATACCAATAATGTAACTATTTAAACTTTGTCATTATTGTGAAAAAAAATGACTTACTTATGAGGGACTCAAAAACATATTCTGTAATTTAAAATTTTATATAGATTTAAAAAACCAACTAACTAAATTCTTAAACCTCCATTAGCCCCTCCCTTGGTTAGTGATAAAACTCGCCCCTGCTATGTGTTTATTAGTAAACACTTAGTAAATTAGTAAATTAGTAAACATTGATTACCTTAACAGTATCTTAACATTATTAGTACCAGTGATATTCTTTGTTTAATTAGTAAGTTATAAATGATATATTTCTTTATATATTATTTCTTTTTTTTAATTTAATTTAAAATACTTTGTTATATGAGTTAAAAATGTTTTTGTTATTTACCACAATAATATTCAGTTAAATAATTTTAATGCATAAAAAAGTCATTAAATTACTTCTGTAGTGTTCATTAATGTCTAATTTGATATTACATTTAGTTATTATATTATATTTTACTTTGAGGTTTTTGGTTAGTGAAATTAATAATTTTCATTGTTATATGTTATAATTTAGTAATAATGTTTATTTAAAACGGAATGCAAATAATATTTATTGTATTATTATGCTGATTGCCTGTTTTGGGGATGGTTGCATAAACATTAATTTGTGATATATAGAAAGTCACTTTAATGGTTTTTATGATAAGTTGAAGGAAATTGCATATTGATTGAACGCCCATTAGTGTAAATATCTTTGTAGATTTTACAGATCGGTAAATATGGTAGAAAATCCAATTTCTTATTTTATAATTTAAACCGATTTGAAAATGCAAGTGTTTAATATATAAGCATATAAATATAAGCAAATATTTAATTAATTAAATGGTATTATTTATTTGGTAACCTTGATTAATATTAATTTAATATAATTTTGTGCATTACGGTGTATTATATTTTTCAGAGCAGTTTATTGAATAAATAAATATTCATTAATACATTTACAGATTGGTCTTTATGCAATCTACCCTTAATCTTAAAAAATGTACATTAAGATTTATAGTGTAATTCATGGTCTTACTGATTTGATTTTAATAGACAGTTAATAAAAATTCTATGAAATATCAATAGATACGAAAAAAGTAATAAATTAAGCATTTTGTAATGTATACATAATAAAAGTATAAAAATTAAGACTCGTAATTTGTTCAATATTAAATTAATTTTATGTTACTGGAACCACATCATCCTTTTAATTAAGTATTATTATTTTTAGTATAATTACTCGTTTTGTTCATTTTGAAATAATCATGTGAACCAAATTTTGGTTTTTTTTTTTATAAAAAAATATATTGTGTTAAATTTAAAATTCTTTGGAAAGTTTGTAAAATAATTGATTTATTATATATTTGTATTAAATTATTCTTGTTTCATATAGGATATAGTTCAAGTAGATTTATTTAAGTTCTTTGTTATGTAGATTAATTTATATTCTAGATTATAATATTGAATTTCATGTGTTTATTGTATTTATTATATTGTATTTATTTAGTATACTTTTATATTATATTTCATAGGTTATACTGACAACAATATTATTTTGATAATGATCATACCTAGTATAAATCTATATGAACGTAAAAAATTGAAAAAAAAATTGTACTATAATAATATTAAAAGAGAAAATAAAAAGTTTTAAAATATTCACGACTGAGGAAAAATTGAAAACATTCATTTACTGAAAACACTTAAAATGTCAATTTTAAAGAGCATAATTGAACCATAACATCTTACTGTGATCTAATTTTAATTAAATACAATTAAATTGAACGACAATATCATATTATAGATGATTATTATTATTTATTGTATTTGTAATTTTGTATCCAAGTACTATTTAAAATTATTATTTGATCAATTAAATCAGTTAATGCTGTCGAATAAGATCGTTTTTTTTTCATTGTGTAGGATTAATTAAGATATTTAATAATGTACTGTACTATAGATAGAAGTTGATGCGATGATAACCGATATTATCTTGTACAAAGTGAAGGTCAAAATCGGTTGAGCACTGTAAAAATTGATTATCCTCAATATTATGATCAATGGTGATAGATATATGGAACGCGTTTTGTTGATGTGCGAAGCAAATGCGGTTTTTATGATCACAGCAACGAAATACGTACGATTGAATCTGTTATTGTTTTCCGATCGTTATTTGTTATTGTTACATTATACGGACATGTACCGGGATGGCATTGAACAAATGGCCCCGTGGTCTTGTGCGATCGAACAGAGATGGACTGGGTAGGATCCGGCCCAATATCCCAGATATAATAGCGGTCTTACTTTCTGACCCTAAGCGTAATTGGTTGGCGGCTAGAGAGGGGCTTAGCCGCCAAAACATTATTTTCTGTAATATGCTACAAAATATGCACTTAAAATTAAATCAAAAATATATTTTTTTTAAATTATGTAAAAATTTCACACATGTTGTAATACAAAATTGAACCATTGGTTTTATAAATATTTTTTTGCTCGTATACGTATATCTGTAAACGACTCATAATTAGTGTTTTTACTCTAGGCATTTTAAAGTTACGAACGAATAATAGAATAAAATTACTGGACACAAAGACTGCGACAGTTTTTTACGTAAAAATATACGCACGAATGCACGCACTGACTGTTTGGTTTTCGTAATTCTGTCAAGTTCAAGTGTTCAAATCTATCATATGAATATATCTATATCAGTGATGGCAAATCCATGGCACGCGTGCTCGATATGTCACGCGAAAATTTTTACTATTATGTATCATATAATATATAATATTATAGGTAATAGGTAAAAATATTTTTAGCATATGGCTTTTATCGGTCATTGACGATTATTAAACGAGGTTTATTTATGTTCAATGATGTTCGCTGGCTTAGTTGTGGCAATGTTCTCCAAAGGTGTATTGAATGCTCTGACGAAATTAAGAAGTTTTTGGACGAACAAAATCAAATACATGAAGAATTATCTGACTTGGAGTGGATAGCCAGATTGATGTTCTTTGCAGATTTCACCCAGCATTTAAATAATTTGAATATTAAACTACAAGGTGATAATGAAATAATTACTTGTATGTTTGATATGATACAAGCATTTCTGGTAAAATTAAAAATATTTAACCGTGACATAATAAACAAAAATTTCAAATATTTTCCTAACCTTAAAAAGTTTATTTCGGAATTGGAAATTTTTAATAAACCTGATATTACTCATCGTATCCAAGAATTTTCAAATATTATTGAGACAGCTATGAATGAATTCTCTACACGCTTTACTCAGTTTAAAGAATTTGAAGAAACCATGAAAATTATTATTTATCCAAACACATTGTAGTTAGAAAAACTCAACTTAAAAGTGTTAGAATGGTTGAATTTAGATGCTTTTAAAATGCAGCTTGTAGATTTTCAGTCGAGTACCATATGGAAAGAAAAATCCGTTATACTGAGAAATGAATTAGAAAAAATTCAGCGTGATAGGACAATAGGCAAATTGGTCGTAAACATAGGGGACAAGATTTTGAAAGTATGGAATGAAATTCCGAAAGATTATTCCACTTTAAAAAAGTAGCATTAGCTGTTTTGTCTATATTTTCTTTAACTTATTCATGCCAGTCACTATTTTTAGAAATGAATTTTATAAAATCAGATTTAAGAAACCGATTAACTGATGAATGTAGTGCTGCATGTGCGGTTTATTATGTAGTTTATTAAAAGTTACTAACTATAAACCAAATATCAACGAATTGACATCAAGTGTTCTACAACAAAAATCACATCAAAATAAATAATTAATAAAGCAATATTATTTTAATAATTATTATTATTTATTATATATTATTATTATTATGTACCTAAACTATCCTTTTTATACTAATACATTAATTATAAAATCAAATTATAATATAACAAAATATAATATTTTTTTCATGGCACGCTCTATATATATATATATATAAAAAAAAGGTAATTTTGCGCACGTAGTGTTCAAAAGGTTTTCCATCCCTGATTTATATTAATATGATAATTTGTATATACTCGTATGTTGCATATAAGTATGCCATTTTATTTTTGGCTATAATGACCGGTCTTCATTGTAGGTATCTATAGTATGTGACTGTGAACGTGAAAATATAAGATAAAACAAATATATGTGTAATAAAAATATGCACTATTAAACTACAAATATGCATGGAATATGCAAAATATGCAAAGTAAAATGAATGTTATTTTTATGAGAATGATCAAAATCGGGGACAATTATCATTAGATTTAAAAAAACTTAATCCAATACATAAATGCATTTGAATATAAATCTGTTCCCTAATTATTACAAACACCAATTATTCGTTATGAGAAGAGCAATTCTTTTATTTTCTAACAAAAAATTCTTGAAACTACACAGGTTTTATAACTGCACAGAAACCGCAATGGTACAGTCTCACAGATTTCAATTATATTAAATTTCATATAATTATGCAAAAACCACGACTTGAGCTAATGTGCAACACATAAAATGAATAGTTTTGATAAAAATAAATACGTATGGGTGTAATCAATGATGGTTACCGATAGTACTAAAATATTTTTCGACGCGAACGGGAAACCTAATATCTACTGTTTTGGGGCTGTTTGCGGCTACGTGTAAGTCAGCATACGGTTACAGTCGAGCTTTCTCTGCTTCCCTTTTTACCAGCCCACACACGTAGATGACCGATGAAGTACCGGGGCCCGTTGAACAAGTAAATGGGCGACGCGCATGTTTACGATGAGTCGCTCGACTGATAGTGTTTTAACAATTGTTTTAAGACCACAACCGAATTGAAAATATAATTCAATATGCCTGGCTGATGCAACTTCACGATTATGCTCTGAACGACGCCTACGTTTTGTTGTATATTCTATAATATCGTATTACTATATTCAGGGTTAAAAAAAAAAAAAAACTGACAGGTTTTTCGATAATTTCGATTATCGTTTATCGACAATTTCGATAGGTAATTACGATTAATTACAAATAGGTATATGTATTAGAAGAAGTTGTTAATGAACAATTTCCTCCACAAACCATTCATGTGCTGTAAAAATGTATAAACAAGTAAATTATTAACTTACTGTTTTAAATAACAGATTGTAAATATATTTTAATAAAATAGAAAAAAACGAAAAAAATGTATACTTATACGTTATAAGTATATAATATATAATTAATGTTTAATACGAGCTAGTTTTCTTCTAGAAC
Organism: Sipha flava; assembly: GCF_003268045.1. NCBI lineage: Eukaryota > Metazoa > Arthropoda > Insecta > Hemiptera > Aphididae > Sipha > Sipha flava. The sequence continues at coordinate 497,238 of NW_020271753.1, read as the reverse complement.
ACTGTCAATACCTAGTGGCATCAACTGAATTGCAAAAAGCTAATTTTTCAACTGTTTTGTTGTGTATAATTTTTAACAAACGGTTGAGCGTTTCAGTAAACTTTTCGGAAAAATATTAAAAGAGATGCTTTGTAAGCGCTGCGATAGGTAGGGGGACTTTGCGTATCTTCCTTTAACCCCTGACTATATTTATGTACCGATATAATCATACGACAAGGCACCGCCCTCCTGTCCAGTATACTTCCGGGCCAGTCTGCATCTGCCTACGATATATTGTAGAGCGAGCAAGACTTAACCACTTGTCTATAACCGTGGAAAATATGATTGCAAAAACAAATCACTTACAATGACAAAATTAATGGTTTCTCTACCTAAAAAGTTAGAAAAATTGATGTTGAAGTATAAAATTGTTCGGAAATACAATTTTTTTTTTAAATTTAAAGTCTCCGAGAGATTTTTAATTTATGTTTTGATATTTTTTAATGATTTTCAAGTAAAATATTCTGTACCTTATAAATAATATATATGAAAACAATGGTTTCAATACAAATATTTCTATTTAAAAATATACCTACTTTTTGACTTGTGTTAAAATATTTGGTTTTGCGTTGACACCCGATGTATCCCTTATTTCCACCCACGTAAGGGCACTGCATTTTTATTTGCCCCGGGCGTCAAATTTCCCAGATCTGACACTGATAACATTTACAAACAATTATAATATTATTTGAAATGAACCTACATTAATTATATTATACTACAATATAATATTATTATAACTAAAGACGGATTTTGAAGGCATTTGTTTTTTTTTTCTAAAACTTGCTCTAAAACTAAACTATGTCAGCTACAAATTTGATTTATACTACTTAGAATAAAATTCACGACATTTTGTTTTACTTTTTTTGCGTTTTTTTTTTTATATTAATGATTTTTTGGTTATTTTGGATCCTTTTTTTTTGTTTTTATGTTACATTTTTCAAGTATTACAGCTTTTTTGCTGTAAAACATTTTGCCGTACATTATTGATCAGTATGACGTTCACCTCTTATCCTTCCGAATCCCGTTCCAATCAAAATCACTATAGTAAAAACGTTCCTAGAGTTTAAAAAGAGGTTACCCTTGATAGCACTGCGATGCAAAATGGACCCTAATAATAACATTGTTTTTTAGAACTATTAATGATCTACACTATTGTTATTACACTATTATTCATCGTCCAACAATAACGTATATATATATATATATAAAAAACGTCTAACCTAAAAAAATAAATTTTGAATCTGCGACTTGTCCCAGTTCTCGGACGGTTCGTGCACAACGCTTTGCCGACGGACAAAAAATACACGACTCCGCCACCCGTACCTATCTATTTTTTACCGCGCACCTTTTATGTAACTATTATGCGAGTACGACGGTGAAACGCGGGCGCCGCACAGGACCGAGGCGGGCAAACGAAAAAAATAAAATACAAATAAAATAAAAACCCTTCCGAGTACCGCGAGACGCGCGGAGTTGTCAGAACATCAGTACAAAAAGACGCGTCGGTTGATAAATTGGAGATGGAAAAACGTATAATCATCGCGAACAGTATCAATCAAAATTCGTAACGACGATGTCAAGAAGAAACGATTAGGTGTATACCATCAGGGAGAGCCGAATTAAAAACATAATATTTTATATTTTACTCCAGACCTACTGTTTCCGTCTCGTCAAAATCAGTACGACACGTAATTTATTTATATATACTGGTATATATACTAGCTGCATAACCCGGCTTCGTCCGTGTGGAGTATTTTGTGTTACTTACGTATACATTTTTATTTTATCAGTTTTATGTTACAGGTTGCTTTTTGATTTGTTGACCCTAGATTGCCCATGTATAGTAACGACCAGAAATTGGCGAAAAGTTAGTATATTTTAATATTTCGAAGACAAATTGTAAAATGCAGTTCTAATCGGAGAAATGTTAAAATAAAATATGCGTATAAAAAATTATAACTTACAATTTAGATTTTTAGTTAAAGAAATGTTTTACTTAGAATTATTATTACTAGTAATCTTATTATTACTAAAATATTTATTGTTATCTATTATATCATCTTGTTTTATTAAAAATAGCCAAAAACACTAAAAACAGAATCACTAATGACACGTGCCGCCGTGATTATTTTAAAATCGAAATATAAAATAAGTAATACATTATCGATAAAATGTACATGGGCATTAATATATCCTATCTGAGATATTAGTGGTTTCATTAAATATATTATTACATTAACTTTAACAAACAGGTATGATAAAAAACATAACTTTAATATCTTTATAATACATTTTTAACAATAATTACTTAAATATTTATAGCAAATTCACTGACCAATGTGCACAGTAATCTGTGTCGCAGACACTGCGTGACACAGGCACAGCACTGCTCTGTCCTGCCCTGCTTCCCAATATGCGCTAGTACGTTATAACTAATAGATTACAGAAAACTACGCTGCGCTATCCTGCGTCACCTGCGTCTCAATGTGCGCCGGGCCTAAAGGTTCCTGTGACGCGCCGGACGCGTGCGGCTGACGGCGGTGTACTGCTTTGCGCGTTGTCCAATCGGCGGTACACTTTCGTCTAAACGCGTCAACAACTCTGCGGCTGCCGGTGACCGCAAACGTTTTCGTTTTTACCAAAGCGTCAAAGGTACTGTTTGCCGTTGACGGGGACAGGCGCGGATCCAGCCTACCTTAACGGGGGGGGGATTATAAATAAGTATACATATTTAGATACCTACTGCTAAATAAGAGTATATTATATTATATTATTATTATATATATATATATATATATATAAATAGTTATAAATGCAATAGTACATAATGCAATTCCTGATTATTTATAAATTTATAATGAATACTTTTTTTTGGATGGTAAAGACGTCTCACTTGAATCCATTGCAATTCGATTTTTATTTTCCTCAGTTGTTCGATCATCATTTTCCACAGTACTTGCACTAGTTGCACTTTTTTTTTTAAAAAAAATGTGTAATATCGACATTTTTCCTCTTAGACATTATGTTTTTGTTCAATAAAAAAAAATAAAATGAAATTATTACAGTATAACAACTTACAACTATAATACAAACGTCACCAATTAAATTAAAAGAATAAATCGCGGTCACTTTTAACGGCGTATTACGAGAAATATAATTTCGATTACTAAGGAAATTATACGTAATACAAGTACGCGTGTATATCTACGGTTGTCAATCAAAAGACTAAAGAATATCTAATCTAATGTCAACAGTCAACACAACAATTATTACTATTATAGGTACTGCTAGAAATAAACTGATATCTGTATTATAAATATGTGTATTTCAGGTAGTCAGGAATAAGGAAGATTTTAATATCTGTAAACAAAATAATCATGGAATCTCATACTATTTTTAGAACAAAACTCTATGAGTCGGTTGGGCTGGCCGGCTGGTGGTTGTCGTCGTTCATACGGTCGCAATAATATTGTTGTTATCGACACTTTATATATTTGTTATAAAAATAAAAGATGAAAATTTGTGACAATAACAATTAACAATACATTAGAATGGTATAACACAAAATAATGTAATTTAATAGTATAACAAATTAGATACAACACATTTTGATACGGCTGACGGGGGGGGGGGCTGCCCCTACCACCCCCCTGGATCCGCGCCTGGACGGGGACGAACAACTTGTCGAAACGGTGACCGAACTCGATTGTTCGTACGATTTGGCCACTAGTCCACTCCATAGAGTAATTATAATTATTACTCTATGCCTTAAACCGATTGGGTCTTGTCGTGTCTATGGAATTATGTTTATCAAAATTGATAAAAATCATTACCTTTTAAAAACTTTTAAGGGTTTTCGTTGCGAGTTTAATTCAATGTACAGGAGTGTTATCGAGAGCAATACAAAAAATAAAAAATAAAAAAATAAAGCGATAAATTTGTAGATTTGCTACCCAAACTAGACCGCAATAATTTCAGTTTTACCGTGAATTTCGACGCGATCGCGAAAGTTTTCGACTATATCTCGAAAATATCTTTTCCACAAGGAAAAAACGTGATTTTGGAGAAAGTCAAGTCTCTTTCTCCAGGCATTTAATTACGTAAAACCACTGACAAATTATGAGCCCCGATAGCATACTGTTAGTTATTAGTTAGTATATTTATTTAGCTATTAATTTAATTTAACATTTTTTTTTATGGCATACGTGTGCAAAATAAAATCTTTTTAAAATTAGAAATGTTGGCGTTTTTTAGTTCGGTTTATGTGCTTAATGTGAACATATGGGTTTGATCCCGACGCGTATACATTAAGCGGAATCCACTGTAAATAATTCTGTACATGCACCGACTCACCAATGATGGTTTTTTGTACGTCTGTATTATATTTGGGTAACTTTTTTTTTTATGAGTTCATAGATTAATATTATTTATTTAATTGTGAATTGATGGTTCGAAATATTGAGCACACTCGTGCATACGTTTGTCGTTACAATCAACACGTTTCAACTGTATACCTATTAGTTCTTGTTGCACGCGTGTGCACGATTTATCTACTCGGTTCATCGGTCAGCGAGCGCAATAGTAATAATACTAATATGCTCGATTGGATACGATATGTGTACAACCGTACACAGTTTTAAAATCTACCTGGTTTTCGAAGTGCTTTGGACATCAATAATTCTATAAAGCGCAATCCGTGTTCGATTTCCGATCGGATGAAGGGAATAAGGGAGGTAAGGGTATTGTTGCGTATTGCTGTGAGTGGAACATTTTCAACTTTATCCGCGAAGGAAAATCACCCGTACAGGATTTCGCATTAGTTGCTATTCCTAATGGTCAATAGTATTCACGTCTTGCGGACGGGATAAATGACGTTCATAGTAGTATGAAAAAGAGAGTTCTGGAACCCCTGCGCGCTACCCTACCCCCATCACATAACCCGTGCATAACCTATGTATATTCCCTCCCCTCTCATCACCATCATCTGACCGATCACATAACCTATGTATATTTCCTCTCCTCTTCACCATCATCTGACCGATTACATAACCTTAGTCGATGCTCTTATACTACTCCTCCCCCTCCTCCTCCTTATCAGTAAATCCCACTGTTTTGCTAACTGCTCGACCGCATATATTTGAAGTGGTGCGGTGAAATCTATTCCGCATCGCCCCGATATCGATATAGGTCTGACCCTCTCATCTATGAGATTTTTGATAAATGAAATCATTGCATCCGGGTTATTCGACGATGACAACGAAGATGGTAGTGGTGGTGGTGGTGGTGACATTCTTGCGGACGGCCGCGTTATCAACCATCGAACCGGCCATTTTGATTAACATTGTACGTTTTTTTGAAATATCACTCACCGACACTTTATTGAAAAATAAGACTTGAAATTATAACACTATTCACGGTAACTCTAATGTTGGATACAGTACGGTTTAAGATGTTGTATGACAAGTCAGAAGCAGAGTGAAGTATAGTCATGTATTTCGACCTTATATATCCATCAAACACGCTATGTATAGCTAATCAATACGCCTGTAGGGTATGAGTTAATCACATTTATGATTTTTTTCAAAACAAAATCGTTAAAATTTCTAAAATCACACTTATATGTAGGCTCATTAGCGGCAAAAGTGAATTGCATTGCATTGCATAATTGTCGGGGTATAAGTACTGCAGCGGCGGCGGCGGCATAAATGTGTACATACGGATGTGACGTACATCAGCGATCGTACATGGTCGGGCTAATGCAGTAATAATAATGATAATAATAATAATAATAATAATAATAATAATAATAATAATAATAAT